>NC_061112.1:141187227-141199744 GCF_002878395.1 Capsicum annuum
TATATATATATATATATATATATATATATATATATACATATATGAAAAAAATTACCAAACAATTTACTCTCATCAACATCGACTTGGTTGATCAAATCTTCAAACGGGCGAAATTTGAAGATGGTCTGATCAAAACGTGGATCATCGATTTTCTGTATTGTTGTTCTATAGGTAAACAACAATTTCATTGAGTGATTGTTGGTTTTGAATTTAGACCTGTTTTGTACAACAATAAAAATTTTCATAAAATATAATGATTGTTCTTGAATTTCTTCGGTGAGCTTAGTAAAAATGGAGGTTCCAATTGAAGCCTACATGCGATCACCCTGCAAACAAATAAGAATCCATATTTGAGCGCATTATAAAGCAAATAAGATTGTTAAAATTAGAAATATACATAAATTACATATACATTTTCGTCTTGCAAAAGCGTTTCTATTGATAACAGTTTATCAGGATTTTCATTTTCTGAAATTTTTCACAATCGTACTACGCGAACTTTTAAGTTTCACTGCATTTTTGTATTTGATATCTCATGAATGAAGTTAATTTTGGTAGACATTTTTTTACTCAGTAAGCAACTCTGTATTTTTTGTTACTGAAACTATCGATTTATCTATATGTATAATGATGCTTTAGTTTTTGAATTGCATAGTTTAGATAAAGATGAATAACATATTTAAATTGTTATCTGTTTGAATTGTCACTATCTTAGTTGAGATAATCCATAAAGATTATTTAGATAATCACTAAAAATTTAAATTACAGAAAGATATGACACGTTTACTCTTTAAATTTACACTTGATTAAAATTCAACTTGTTAAATTGTTATAATATCTTTTTAGTTGAGTTTTATTTGGGTTAAAACAGCAATTAGAGTTACTGGCTCACTGGATCACGTTTCTTTTTTTTTTGGAGTTGCTATATTTACGTATTTTATTTCAAGTTAATATATTGCTGAAAGTTGTTGCTTACTGACCCTTGCATTTCTTTTTTCAGGTTCTAAATTTGAAATACAATTTGAATTTAATGTTGTAGTTTGTTTTTGATAGCGGAGATAATGATAAGCTGTTATTTAGTGTTTATCACTAAAATAATTTTTAGTTGAGGATACGTTTTTGATTGAAAAATATCAGTAAAAGTTACTGAAAGTTACTGCTTACTTTATATTTATTAGAGCTAATATATTGCTGAAATTTGTTGCTTACTGACCCTTGTGTTTTTCTTTTTTAGATTCTACATTTGAAATACAATTTAGATTTAATGTTGTAGTTTATTTTTGAATTGAAGAGATAATGATAAGTTGTTATTTAGTGTTTATCATTAAAAATAATTTTAGTTGAGGATTATATTATTTTATTAACCCAAGTTTTTGGTTGAAAAATATTAATGACTTATATTTAGATTTAGAGTTTATTTATAAAATTCAATATTCTTCAATTAAAAATTTGTTATTACAACAATATTAAGTGTTGTCTTTAAATCTTCCACGTGGCTATATTAATAGCTTGACACGTGGCATGTTGTCTTGATTTTATTTTGCTTTTATATATATATTAACCCACGTTTTTGGTTGAAAAATATTAATGACTAATATTTAGATTTAGAGTTTATCTATAAAATTAAATATTCTTCAATTAAAAATTTGTTATTGCAATAATATTAAGTGTTGTCTTTAAATCTTTCACGTGGCTATATTAATAGCTTGACACGTGACATGTTGTCTTGATTTTGTTTTGCTTTAATATATATATAGGTAATGACTAATATTTAGATTTAGAGTTTATCTATAAAATTCAATATTCTTCAATTAAAAATTTATTATTACAACAATATTAAGTGTTGTCTTTAAATCTTCCACCTGGTTATATTAATAGTTTGACACGTGGCATGTTGTCTTGATTTTGTTTTTTGCTTTTATATATATAGAGATACTGCGGTTAGACTTTAATTTTTAAGAACTTTGATTTGGTTTTAATAATATAAGTACTATGTTTATATTAATTTTGAAACAAAAAAAAGAGGGAGCTATTGTTATGCGCGGTGTCTGGAAAAAGGCCTCACCAGAAGGGTCCAAGGTTCCCTTCAAAATCAAATACTAGTAACTAAGAAATTTTAAACCCACACCCAAGAGGCAAATCCCTCTACTCTATTATACCAACAACACACTTTTATCAATCAAGTGCACTATTTAGTCATTCTTTATGTTTATATAAATAATTAATTACTATTTTGATATGCCATTGAGTATTTCTTTTATTTAGCATGAATGTCTATATTCCCACCTTCATAATGAATAATTAATTAATTACGGTAGAACTTCTTTTTATTTATTATTAATAGAGCCCAAATGATTTCTTGCTTGAATTTGTAAAACATTAATAACTATTGCTCCATTATTCTGGAAGCAAACAGGGAAACACATTGATAACTATTACTCGATATTTGAATTTTTTTGAGGCAAATGGTTGTTTATTTAATGGAGATTTTTCTAATTGAAATGAAAATATTAAAGAATTAAAAAACAAAATAACCAGGAGAAAAAAATAGGAAATAGTTTTATTGGCTCAAGAGACATGTCAAGACCTTTTTTTTATCATATCCAAAATTACATAAGTATGTAAATTTTTATATTGTTTTAGATGGATATCAAACTTCTTGTTCATATTTTGCATAATTCATGAGTTTCAATTTATGTCACTTTTTATTTTATGTGAGAGTCAATCAATTTAAGTTTGATCATAAATTTCGATATGAAGTTTTCAAGTTTTAAATATATATATATATATATATATATATATTTGAAAACTACGTAAAAATATTATAAGTCACAATAAATGGCAATTGAAAATATTTAAAGGATATATATAAAAGTTACTAATAAAGATAGAATTATTTGAATTTCGGTACCAAACAATGCAATATAACTGAGACGAGAATAATAAACCGTAATCTCATCATTTTAATTCATATTTGACTACATTTTAATTTGACTCTACTCATTAAATATTATTTTATTTGGTTATTATTGACTTTGTACTCTCCATAAGAAAATATTTAATAAAGATTTATTTTACTAAAATACCCTTATTAATTATATATTGAAAATATAAATTTGATTATATAAACTTTATATAGTCATTTAATGATAGTGGTGTTATTTAAAAAATACAATAAATTTCTCTTAATTTTAGAATTTGGACAACTAAAATAAAACAAATAATTTTTAGCAAGAGGGCCAACTCAACTACTATGAAAAAGGAGGAAGTAATTAATTATTATACCTTAAAAGCTCATACTGATCTCCCTATAAATTGTGTACAATACATCATCAGTGCAAAAAAACATATATTTAGAGTCTTTCAATCTTAGAATTAGGAATATAGATATTGAATATTATGATATAAAAAAAAAGAATGACTTCATTCAGAAATATTGCTCTATTTCTTTTGCTTTGTCGTCTTCTTTTTCAAATCATAGGTAATAAGGATATCTTGATGTAATTATATATATATATATATATATATATATATATATATATATATATATATATGAAATATATCACTGTTTTGCTTCAAATTTACTGTTTTTATTATTTTTATTGAAATATCCCACTGTTTTTTATTATTTTTATTGAAATATCCCACTATTTTGGTATCAGAGCGAGAAGGTTTTGGAAACATTACCTACTAACTCGCAAAAGTTTACAAACTTTATATGAAAGGACATAGATCATTCCAAGATATAAGGTGTAGTTATTTCTATTTATATAGAGAAATCAGAAAAAGAAAAAACATAATAACTAGAAAACATAATTTAGAAAAAAGTCGAAAAAAGCTACTAAAAGTAAATAGAGTACATAAAGTTTATAACGACTTATTAAGCGTTGTAAATTGGGAAATACAAGGTTGTGAGAGAGACTTAGAAAATAATACTTCAGGAATAAAGTGGCTTAAAGAACGTATTAGAAGAAAAGCTTATCAATTAGGATAATAAATGCCAATAAGATATATTGAGTATATAAGGGAAATACAACATCAATATTATAGAGAATTTATATATAAACATCAACTTGTAAAAATTCGGAAACAATTTGTAGAAAGATTAGAGTTGTTAAATAAAGAAATAAGAAACCTAGAAATAGATATTTTAAATTTTAAAGAAACAGACGAAATAATAATCATAACATCTAACTATTATAAAAAAAACATTAATTAGCGAACAATCTAGGCTTATAGAAAACATACAAGAAGTAGAATTGGATATAACCTATACAAATAGTAGATTAAAATATCAAACTAAGCTAAGCAAAAAATATCTTAACTTAAACCACTTAGGATAACAAGATAGCTTCGTTAAAACATCTCGATTACCTAGATCTTAGATTTCAACCAGAAAAGAAATATAGAATATTAAAAAATAACTCCACCATAAGGTGTAATTTCAATCAGGGAGAACATATTCTACATTCGGACGATAAGCAATACAACACAATAATAGATTTTTTGATAAATACAAGCGAAAAAACTCAGGAAAAAAATAACAGTATAATAAGAACTCTAGACCAAATAGAAGTTACTCAGAATAAATACAAAAAGACACTAGATAAGATAGAACAAAATTAAGATTATCTCAAGTCACAAGAAGTAGAAATAGACAGAAAGATCCAGTATTTAAACCACAAGTTTAATTTAGAAAAAATACCTACAAAATTAGAAATTGAAAAACTAATAGCAACCATAATAGAAAAACCTAAAGAATTGGAAGTAAAAAAAACCCAATTAATATCTAAGCTTGTAGAACAAGTAGAAAATATAACAACAGAGATCAAAGACTTGCAAGAAATAACAAAAAGATTAGAAGAAATATCACTTTCATGAGTGAAGAAGATATAAACTACAATAAGGCACTAGAAAAATCACGAAATTATCATAGTGAACCGGAAGGATTATCCAGGCATATACCTTCAAGTCAAACAGATAAAATTCTACTAAAACAAAATAATACCATAATAGAATTATTATTAGATTTACACAAAAAGATAGACATCTTAATTAAAGGCAAAGAAACTCAAAAACCCCTCCAGAAAGAACCAGAATTACCCAAATTACATAAGAAAATAGACATCTTAATAAATAAAGATGTCCAACCAAAAAATAACCTCGAAATAGACGAACTTATTAATCAATTAAAACGAATTGAATTAACTCCTAAACAAGAACGAAAAAATATAATAAGAAAACCACAAAAATGGACTTTCTATCAAATCGACGGAGAGTCATCAAAAATAATGAAAGACAAGGAGAAGAAAGACAAAGAATAAGTTTTTCAGAAAATAGAATAGGAAATAATAATATATTATCTAGAATATGCAGAAGACAACCTAATATGGAACAGAACCAAGAACATAACGAAATAATAGATGTAGACAAAGACTTACAAATTTTCCAACAACATCAATTGAAATTATTAAATCCTAAAACGCTAGATAACGCCGGATATTTTTCTACAGATAATCAGTTATATAGAAATTATAGAGAAGAGCAAATATCTGCTATAGGAGAGGACTTTAAAATACTAAATTTAGTAAATGCTAATTCCTTAAGACATCTAAAAAATAGAATGGTATTAATGCATATGGGTTTAATAGTTATAGGAATAAAAGGTCTAACTAGAAAAAATCTAGGATCCAAAGTATTAATAACAATATATGATGATCGATAGTCAGACATTAAGAAATCAATAATAGGACTAACTGAAGTAGATATGACTAATAATGGAGGAATATTTTATATAAGTCCAAACTTCCTAATGAACTTAAAAGAATTTGGAAAAAATATTAAAATAGGAATTCAAACTAAAAGATACGAAGAAATGACTAGTGGAAATAATTTATTAATGTGCATAGGTTTTATTGGAAAATTAACTTTAAGTAGTAATACAAAATTTAAACTAAAAGTAAATGATGTAGTTGAAATAATGGGAAATAAAGGCATAAGTTTAATAAAACCAATAAAAATAGACCCTGAAATATATGCAGGTTTAGAATGGAATTTAAACAAATTTACTAAACCAAAAATTTTTACACCAGACTCTCATCTATTATATACTACAAGCAAAGGAGAAACCTCGGTCAGGTTTACAAATTATAATTACACAACTAAAAAAAATTTAGATGATGATGAAACAGAGAGTAACATCGAAACAGAAAGCGAGTTTATGAATATAGAAGTCCTACAAGAAGGATATGAAGTAGATATGGCCATCGAAAAGGCTGAAAACTTAGCGGAAGAATATAAATATATAACTTTTAAATGTAAAGGATGTCAAAAAGACGATATGAAAATCAAGGAATGTGTAGAACATTTTAAAAATTGCTTAGAAAGAAATGATAATTTAGGATATTGAAATAACAAATCCGTCTTTGAAAGAAAAGATGAAGACACACTCTCTATATTAAGTTCTACAATCAGTTATAAAGAACTGGCAGAATTAGAACCAACTAGCTCCTCAAGTGCTAGCCCATTCCAACAAACAAACCCTAATCCCCAACCAATAGATTATAGTACAGGTAATGTACCTAGAAGACCAGCAATTAGGATAAACCCAGATACAGAACTTAGGGGAGATCATATAAAACCAGCAGGTAAAAGAATGCCAATAGAAGAACCAATTAAACTACAAGAAGGGGGAAGTAAAGGTAAAATTCTAAATATAGCAGCACATGATCCCCAAATGTGGGATACAGTGATAGACTTATGGAAAGGAATAGTGGTTGCAGACTACTTAAGACATTATACGAAAACAGATACGGAAACAATGTATAAATATTTAGAAACTTTTTTAGGAGAATCTGCAAAAGCTACATGGGAAAGTTTTAAAACAAACTGCCCATATGATTTCCAGGTTCTATTAAGTATGGGACCAAATCCCTATAATTTCAAAAATAAAATGCATATGTTATTAACCGGGAAAGATCCAAATAGTAGATTATTAGCACTACAAAAAGAAGCATTAATCAAACTAGAACAATTAAGTATTTCGCATTGGGTATATATAAAGAAATTCCTACAAGACTATTTCTATTATTGTACCGTCAGCGGAAATACTTTTAATGAAGAATTAGGCAAAAAATTATTCAATAAATTACCTGGAGCCTTAGGAAGAGAAATAGAAGATAGATGGTATAAGAGAGATGGGGTAGTTGCTAACCCGAATTTAAAATGGACAATAGGACATAGAACACAACATATAATGGATATATTAACAGAAAAATGTACAAACATACAAATACAAAAACAATTGAAAAGAAATGAAATGAATTTCTGTAAATCTGTTATATACACGACCCAAAATTACGATAAAAAACAACATAAAAAATATACAAAAAGAAATAATCAAAAACCATATAGTAAAAAACAATATTTCTTAAGAAAGTCAAAGGCTAAAAAACCTTGGTTAAATAGAGATAGACACGTTAGAAAATATAGAAATGATAGAAATTATAAAAATAAATTAGAATGTTATACGTGTGGTAGCATAGACCATCTAGCCAATGTATGTCCTAAGAGAAATAATAATAGAACTAGAAACTCTCAACTAATAGAAGATTTCCAAGAAACTTTATTAAATGTAGACGAATACATGTCAGATACAGAAAGTATATACTCAATAATAAGCATTGATATAAATGATAAAGATAATCCAAAATCTGATTCTTCAGAATCAGACGAGGATAACTTAGTTAATGACCTAGGACAATAAATAGAGGATTTAGACTTAAACAACCTAATAATTAATAATTTAATGAATATTAATCAAGAATGTATACATGAATTCCAAAGAAACAAAGGTCTAGACAGTAATAGATGTCGTATCTGTAATTGGTATCCAAGTAAAGACAACAGAGTTAAATGTAAAAAATGTTACCTAGAAGCATGTATAAATTGTATAGAAAATACTCTAAAAATTAAAGTAGAGTCAGAGATAAATAATGGACAAAAATACACGAACAATCAAATCCTAAACCTAAGGGTGTCTACTTTAGAAACCCGATTAAATGATCTAGAACAAAGATTCACTATTCTAGAAAAAGGAAAAACAAAAATCACCATAGAAGAAACGGATACACAAGAAGCGGTACATTTAGAAAAATTAGAAGCAGAACTTATGAATTTAGAAGATAATAGCACTGGTCTAATGTGCAACGAAGATAAAGAATTCTCTACCATAAAAGTATTAGTAAAAATTAAAATAAAAGACGTAGAAATAGAAACTCTAGCATTAATAGATCCAGGATGTATTAGCTGTTTAATCAATAAAGAAATAGTACCAGAACATTTATTAAAAATACTTGACAGACCTATAATGGCCCACTCAAATGGATGGATCACAAAATATCTATAATTATTACATAGAAAAAGCACAAATAAGTTTTTTAAATACATGCAATAAATTCTATAACTCAGTCTACAATGTTAATAAAATATTAGCAAGAGATTTAAATATAGGATCAGATTTTGTTATCGGACTAAGATTTTGTATACAGAATAAAGGAGGATGTCTCTTAACAAGAGATAGAATAATGCTCTTTAAAGATCTGACTTATACACCAGTACAAACAGTAACATTGCCTACAGTATTTAGAAAACTAAATACAAGTAAAAAGAAATCGCTTCCAGAACCATGTTGCGACGATTGCCAAAATAATCAATGCAGCAACCTGCTAAAATAAAATCTGAAAGAAGTTAGAAACTATACTCTGCTTAATGCAGAAGGACAAGAATGCTTAACTAATATAGAAAAAGAATATACCCTAATAAGTATAGAAACTCAGTTTTATAATTTTAGAAAAGGAATAGATAAAATAGGAATAATAAATAATCCAAAAGATTTAGAAAATATAATATCTATATTAGACGAAATGGAGATAATAGGAGAAAGACCATTAGCCCATTGGGAAGCCAATGAAATAATGTGTAAATTAGACATAATTAATTTAGAATATACAATAAAAACGGCACCTATAGAAGCGAATAATGAAGATACTAAAGAATTTGATATACAGATAAAGGAACTCTTACAATTAGGAGTAATAAGAAGATCCACCTCTAAACATAGATCCGCGGCTTTTATGGTAAGAAATCATAGTGAACAAGTAAGAGGTAAAGCTCGTATGGTAATTAATTATAAAAGATTAAATGATAATACTAGAACAGATGCTTATAAACTACCAGATAAAAGTGAGTTAATTAATAGGATTCAAAATAAAAAGGTTTATAGTAAATTTGACTGTAAGTCAGGCTACTAGCAAGTCAAAATGCATCCAGATAGCATAGAATGGACAGCATTCACATGTCCAAGCGGACATTTTGAATGGTTAGTTATGCCATTTGGGTTAAAGACGGCTCCGCCCATTTTCCAACGAAAAATGGATAACATATTTGGAGAATATAAACATTTTATATTAGTATATGTAGATGATATTTTGGTATTTAGTCAAAATATGCAAGAACATTTAGGACACTTACAAATAATCTTTAGACTATTTGTTAAACATGGCATAATAATAAGTAAAAAGAAGATGGAGTTATGCAAGACTTATATTAATTTCCTAGGAATAACACTGGGAAATGGAAAAGTAAAACTACAACCACACATAGCAACAAAGGTACTAGAAATGCCAGAGAAATTAAAAACAACAAAAAACTTACAAAAATTCTTAGGATTAGTAAATTATGCACGAAAATTTATTCAAGATTTAGGAAAAATAGCAGGACCATTATATGCAAAAACGGGTAGTGAAGGACAGAAAAATTTTAATATAGAAGATATTAAATTAGTCCAAAAAATAAAAGAAAAAATCAAAAATATTCCAGACCTAAAAATTCCATTAGAATCAGACTATTTAATTATACAAACAGATGGAAGTGACTTAGGATGGGGAGCTATCTTAAAAGCAAGACCAAATAAATACAGCAATGAAAATGAAGAACAAATATGTGGATATCAGAGTGGCGCATACAAAGAAAAAGGAAATATGAGCGTTATAGACTTAGAAGTATTAGACTCCATACAAGGTTTTAAAGCCCCTCTTTTTAAAGGTTTTAATGATTTCACCGAAGCCACAAATCATGCTAGAGGATATTTGGGGCCAAATTATTACATATCTCCTTCCCTTAGACAAAATCCAAACCAAATACCCCAGTATAATTTGCAGAAAGAAACTGGAAAGATTATCTTCTGCAACCATTGTTCTTCAATGACAGACAACTTCAAGAAACTAAATGCCCAAAAAGAATCACTTCTCATGGAAAACATGAGATTGATCAAACAAATACAAATGTTAGAAACAAGACTCAGCCAGCAGAATCCAGTTAGTAAAACAGATGCACAAACTCAGACTCTAGTTCAGAGTTCTCCATCTCCTCAAAAAATGGATGAGAAGGTTGTGCATTTCCCACTAAATGCTCATAAATCCACTGTACCGGATGTTGGTACAGCTAGTCCGGTTCAAACGGTGATCGGTAAAGACAAATCAAATCCGTTAATGGCTGTCACTTTGCCAAAAAGTGAGGATGAAGGGTGTTCTTCATCAAAAGCTAAATTAACGAAAACTGGAGATAGGACTTTAAAGAAGACTTTAATATCTAAGAGAAAAACGAAACAATAGAGACAATAATTAAATAGACGCTAGACAGATTCTTCAGCAATCAGACTCAAGATAAATATATGGATGAACAACCAGACGAACAACTCACTAATTTAGACAGAGTTGTGCCAAAGATAAATAATACAGATAATAATTCTGCAAGATCAGACGAAGAAGATAGTATTGCACAATTCCAGGATGCCCAAGATCCATATGAAGACGACGACTCAGGCATGAGTTTCGACTCCATTGCCCTGCACAACTTGGATACATAAAGATGATCTACAGTTGCCATAGTTTGTATTATTAGCTAGTATGGTCAAGTGGGGATGCCTACTTTATGTCTTGTAATAGTCAGAGTCAGAGTGCTTCCTTTATCACTACTTTCCAAAAGAAAGAAAAACAGTTGAAGCACGCGTCAAAATAAGTTTTGAAAGAAAATTAATAACGCATGTGATGATGGGGCCCAAAGAGTACCCGACTTGCATTATTAAAGTTTTCTTTCTTATCCCTTATCTTAAAGTGTCGGCCAACTGTGTTGCGGCCACGTAGTAGCCCTTAGAACCTCTCTTTTATGTACGTTTTGCCTATAAAAGGCGCACATCTTGTAGAAAGAAGGCAGAGTGAAATCTACCAACTTAAAAAACCTACTTGAAATGTTCAAACCCTTCCTCCCAAGAAAGTTATCTAAACCAGTCCTTTTTGTATAAACTTTGTATCATTGTGGTTAAATAAAAGCTTCCAGTCTTTCTATTCAATCTTTAGGGGGTTCCCGAAAGGGAAACCTCTCTCCTAGTTACTTCATGTAAGTTCTTATTTATATATTTTCCCCACAAAAATATTTATACTCATGTTTTTATATCTATGTTTTAAGTAGTTTTGTAAATCATGTAAATTAAATTATCTATAAAATTCTTACCCTAAGTATATGGTTAGCCTCTGAATTTCTTAATACCAACGATGGATTAACCTGTAAAGTCCTAGGAATTCTGGCCTTGATAGTCCAATAGGTCTGCAAAATAGACAAAGGACGAGTGTTAGCTGCCAGACACAAACTTTTCGGGGTGTGGTTAAAGAAGTACGATGTTAAGAACATAGATTAAGAGGAAGAGATGAACAGGGTAAAGTAAAGTAAAACAAAAAAAAACTCTGGGGAAAATATAAACTATAAGAATAAGAAACATAAAGAAACAGTAGGAAAGAGGGAGTACTGAGTAGGTTTTACAAACTGATATACTAAAAAATCGATCATTATTCACTGAAAAATTGAAATATACCACTGTTTTGCTTCAAATTTACTGTTTTTATTATTTTTATTGAAATATCCCACCGTTTTTTATTATTTTTATTGTTAAAGAAGTACGATGTTAAGAACATAGATTAAGAGGAAGAGATGAACAGGGTAAAGTAAAGTAAAAAAAAAAACTCTGGGAAAAATATAAACTATAAGAATAAGAAACATGAAGAAACAGTAGGAAAGAGGGAGTACTGAGTACGTTTTACAAACTGATATACTAAAATATCGATCATTATTCAATGAAAAATTGAAATATACCACTGTTTTGCTTCAAATTTACTGTTTTTATTATTTTTATTGAAATATCCCACTGTTTTTTATTATTTTTATTGTTAAAGAAGTACGATGTTAAGAACATAGATTAAAAGGAAGAGATGAACAGGGTAAAGTAAAGTAAAAAAAAAAAAACTCTGGGGAAAATATAAACTATAAGAATAAGAAACATGAAGAAACAGTAGAAAAGAAGGAGTACTGAGTAGGTTTTACAAACTGATATACTAAAAAATCAATCATTATTCACCGAAAAATTGAAATATACCACTGTTTTGCTTCAAATTTACTGTTTTTA
>NC_061112.1:141199844-141243277 GCF_002878395.1 Capsicum annuum
ATATATATATTTACTGTTTTTATTATTTTTATTGAAATATCCCACTGTTTTGGTATCAGAGCGAGAAGGTTTTGGGAACATTACCGAAAACCTTCTCGCTCTGATACCAAAACAGTGGGATATTTTGATAAAAGTAATAAAAACAGTAAATATATATATATATATACTTTCTTTGTTGAGGACATCTAAATCGAGTAGGAGTTTGGAACAATCTATCTCTTCAGGTTTTTTTCTTATCTTTTTTGCTTATTGTTTATGCATAATATTTTTCTTCTGATAAACTGTTCTTTATTTTTGAATGTAGATAACCATATGAACGGTGCAAAGGTGAACTAGGATACATGTTGACATTACATATCAATTCCATGCAAAGTTAATCATGATTGTGCCAAACCATGCAAGTGTATGGATTATTTTGTGGCACTCTGTATACCTGATCCTCGTTTTGGTGATGGTGATAGTAGTGTCTGTTGTTGTGTTCAGAAGTGAAAATATTCTGTTAAAAGAATTCTTTACTTATAATGTCTTGGGCTTTAGAAGCAAGCTCATACGGGATATAATAAATAAAGAAAAGAGAAAATAGCTTGTTACCCCTGAACTATAGTCGAAAAAGCTGTGACACACCTTAACTTCAGGGGGGTCCTATTACCCCCTGAACTAAATAAAAGTGTATTATTTACACCCTTGACTACCTATGTGGTAGATATTTTCAGCCAAAAGCTTGGGCGTGTAATACACGCATAATTATTCCGGTGGGACCTATAGTCTACTAAGTTGGACTCTTCACTTTTCCATTTCCTTCCTCAAACTCTTCACTTTCCCATTTCCTTAAACGATAAGCAAACATAAACATTACTTTACCAAAATTTTAAATATTTTGGAGAAGATTTTCACTTCCAAATTCAAAAACTTTAACAAATTTTGATTCTAAGTGATCTTTTGGCCAAATGTTAGTCGATTGACGGTGGTAATTTTCACCCAAGTTCATCTTAAATCACTTTTTACATTTGGATCAGCTATGATTTCTTCAAACAAAAAAAATTTCATCCTTAATCTTCAATATCTAAACATAAAGGTTAGTTATTTGTGACTTCTAATCTGTTTTGAGTTCGTATTTTAGTTAGATTGTGGTATATTATGTTAGTATTAAATTTTGATTTTGAATTTTTTCAAGAAAAAGGTAACGTGTGATGCTCTTTTGTTAATATGTGTTCTGATTGTGGTAATATTTGTGTTCTGATTTTGTTATGAAGTATATCTAATTAGGGTTTGTCTTACAATATCGATTTATGGTCGATTTTTTATAGATTTGTTTTTTTATATCTGATTTTGTCACTATGTGGAATTGAAGTTGAGTTTTGTTAGTTTTTGTTACCAGTGTTGATTGTTGGTTTGACTTTGGTACTTCCATGACCTAGATATGTTGATTTTGGTACATGCATAACCTAGATAGTTTTTCAGTATCTACTTTTTGTAATTGTTGGTCTGTTACAATGTGGATTTATGCACTACTGATGTTATTTCTTGATGCATCCTATATATAGTCATAAAATTGGACCTTTTGTGTTAAAAGGACTTTTTGTGCTTTTTGTAAAGTAACATAGGATGTACGTTTATAGTGATAAAAGATGGACCTTTTGTGGTTGTTTTGTTTCTTTTTAAATTGTCCATAAGAGAAAGGAAAAAGTATAAGAATATGGACAGAATATGACATAGTTGTTAGATGGTGTGTCTTTGTCACTTTATTAGACAAACACATAGATGAAGAGTTTAAAACTTCTCTAAGTTTTAGACAACCAAAAAAGTATCACTTTTTGTTGAACTTGTCAATTTCTTTTGTTGAATGAATGAAAATGAACATTAATTATTTACTTGTTTGTACTGTTTGGGTTCTAATAATATTAACAATGAACTGTTCTGATTTTAATAATACTATTCTTTGCATATAGGTATGAGTGGGTTTACATATATAACTTTAAGATTCTATCATGGTGGGACCTTATTGTATGATGGTGAAGATGCCAGTTATATGGGTGGTTTAATGAATGAATATTTCAATGTTGGTGTGGATAATGTTTCTTATTTTGAGATGAAGGATTATATTAGAGAACTTGGGTATAACCCTAATTGCAAATTTAGTATAAGGCCACCTAATAGTTACATTTTAGGTGACATAGACAGTGATGCTATTCTATTAACAATATGCAAGACTTTGCAAAATGGTGTTGTTTTGAATGTATATGTGCACATGGCTGGGGAGGAATCTTGTGATGCTTTTTATAAAGATGTGGGGATCACTGAAATAGTGTTGGTATAGAAATAGGAGGTAAGGAAGTAGGTGAGCCTTATTTAAAAAATGTAGTTGGTGCAACTTTAAATACTGCCTCAAACATTACTTCCACATCAAATTCAATTGCTCCAAATACTGTTGATCCTTTAGATTTAGTAAATCATCATATTGATTCATCAGATTCTGATGATAGTGACTATTCTATAAAAGGATTTGATGAATCTAGTGATGATAGTACAAAATCTGAAAATAAAAAAGCAACAAATTTGCTTGGAGATGATGACTATGGAAGTGATGTCCACGAGGAGGTAAAACAACTGAGGGCTGAGCAAAGGGTTTTCTTGAGGAAGAAAAGAAGAGAGACAATTCCTACAGACAATCATGAAGTCCCTTGTGATCAAGCTGGACCAGATCTGGGATTTGATGAGACTGCCCTAGTGAGAAATAATTTAGAATGAATGTTAGTGGGTGATGAACCATATTATGGTAGTTCTGATCCTGACAGCTATGAAACTGATACAGATTCTAGTTGTCTTGAAGAAGGAGATAACATGAGATTGAACCTATCTAGAAGTAAGAAAAAAATTATGACTGATAGTGTAAAGCATGACCCTGATAGTGATATTGTTGTGTGGCAGCTGGTTATGTCTTTTGCAAGTGTGAAAGAGTTTAGAGAGGCAGTGACTAAGTATACAATTCAGAAAAGAGTTCAAATTGAAAAGTATGTAAATGAGCCAAATAGAGTTAGGGTGAGATACAACAAGAAAAACTGCAGGTGGTTATTGTATGCAAGTCTTGATCCAAAGTTTAATAACTTTATTATTAAGACCTATATTCCAATACATAATTGTGATAGGGCCATCAGAAATTACTTGTGCAACACAAGATTCTTTACCAAGGCTATGAGAGAGGATGTAATTGAGCAACCTAACATCAAAATTTTCAAATTACAATAGTTAATTAGAAAGAAGTTTAAGCTGCATGTAGGCAAGAGAACAACTAGGAGAGCAAGAGCTAGAATTTTGAATAAGATTATGGATGATCACATTCTAGAGTATGGAAGAATTCTTGACTATAATGATGAATTGTTAAAGTCCAATCCATGGAGTACTTGTGTGGTTAAACTTGGTAAAGATAATGAGCTTGGTAGGCCACTGTTTGAGGCATTCTACATCTGCTTTGAAGCAATCAAGATGGCATTCAGGTCATGTAGAAATTTCATAGGTGTTGATGGTTGCTTCTTAAAGGGAGTATGTAGGGGTCAGCTACTGGTTGTTGTGGCTAAGGATGGAAACAACCAAATGTTTCCACTTGCTTGGGCTATAATGCCAAAAAAGAACAAAAATTCATGGAGCTGGTTTTTTTCTCTCCTGCAAGATGACCTGGGATTAGGAGATGGAAGTGATTTCACTATTATGTTCGACAGGTATTCTTTTGTTAACTCTTTTTTTTTTTTTGCAATTTATATTTCATTCTGGGGGAAAATCTATTTATGTATGCTTTTGCTTTTACTAATAACATTCATATTTTTAGGGACTTGATTTGGCTGTAAAGGAGTTGTTACCAGGTTGTGAGGAAAGAAGGTGTGCTAGGCATATCCTTGCAAATTGGTTAAAGAATTGGAGGGGTCTTCAAAGGAAGATGGAATTTTTGAAGTGTGATAGAAGTACTTTTGAAGCTGAATTCAGGGAAAATCAGAATGAATTGTCTAAACTTGGTAAGAACATTGTTACTGATCTACTTTACTATAATAAAGAGTATTTCTGCAAGGTTTATTTTAATTGCCAAGTCAAGTGTGATTCTATAGATAACAACCCTTGTGAGAGTTTTAATTCATAGATTTTAGCAGCAAGGCATAAGAGTATTATTAGTATGCTTGAAGAGATAAGAGTCAAGGTGATGACTAGGCTAGCCAAGTTAAGTGAATTTTCAAGAATTTGGGCCAGTATTTTCTCTTCAATGTCAATTAAAGTGTTAGAAAAAAATATAGATAAGTCAATGAATTGTACCATAGAGTTCAGTGGAGTAATAGGTTATGAAGTTTTGGAGGGATATAAACAACACACTGTTTGTTTGTCAAAAAGGGGGTGTAGTTGTAGATCTTGGATGAATAAAGGGATACCATGTCAACATGCCTTAGCTGCAATATTTCATAAGAAATATGACCCACTAGATTTCATTGATCCATGCTACTCTAAAGAGAGATACAAGTTCACTTACTTATATTTCATGCAACCAATGAGTAACATGTCATGTGGCCTTTATCTACAAACTCATTTGTTGATCCACCAAAGATAGAGAAACTGCCAGGCAAGCCAAAAAAGAAGAGAACAAAGGAATCTGGTGAAAGCAAGGATTCTAAAAAATTACCTAAAACTGGAGTTAATATGACATGTAGTGAATGCCATGTAAGGGGTCACAACAAAAGAGGTTGTCCTATGAAGAGAAGTGGTGGTGATGTTGCTACTCCAAAGGCAGCAAGTGCTGCAGAATCATCAAGCTCAAAAAAAGGAAGGGGTAGACCAAAGGTATTTTATCTATTACTGTTTACTTTACTATGTTTATAACCATTTAACACATTTATGTTACCTTTCTAAAAAAAAAGATAACCATCTAATACATATCCTTATTCTTTGTTTGTTAGAAACAAACAAATACTGATGAAGAACCTGCTGCAAAGAGAGGGAGACCTAGAAAAGCACCAGTTCCATCCGTTGGTACTGATTTTGTAACACCATTAAACTCTAGAGGAAGATCAACAAATGTTGAACCAGTTCCATCTGTTGGTCCTGATTTTGCAACACCATCAAACTCTAGAGGAAGAGCAACACATGTTGAACCAGTTCCATCTGTGGGTGCTGATTTTGCAACACCACCAAACTATAGAGGAAGAGCAACACATGTTGAATCAGTTCTATCTGTTGGTACTAATTTTGTAATACTACCAAACTATAGAGGAAGAGCAACACATGTTAAACCATCTACAACAACAAAAATCCCTCCACACAATGCTGGAGTGTCATCAAGAACTAAAAGTGGCAGAAGAAGGGGTAGAGGAAATGGTTATCCACTTGAAAGTTGGTTTAACTTTCTCAAGATAGTACAACACATGATGCTTCAAATTTTGCACCAAGAGAGATAGTTGTTACTGCTAGAGGAAGGGGAAAAGTGGTTGAAAACACAAATCAATATAAAAGACCAAAAATAACTGAAATAGGTGTGTTTCAAGCTAAAAATGGCTTCACAACCATTAATGTAAGTGAGAATATTCACAGTGCTTGTGTTCTTTTCTTATAATGTCTTGAACTTAAATAACTTTTTTTTTGTAGCCTAGGATGCCAAGTAGGAGAATAGTGTCCACTGGACCTAAGCAAGTAATGAAATCAGTTGTTGTATCTAGAGACATTGGCTTCAAACCTTCAAGTGGACTGAAGTGGAAAGGCAAGCAAGCAATCACAAAAAGAAGGCTCTAACAAATAAGAGATCAATCAAGGCATTCAAACAATGCAACCATGCATACCTCATCCTCTTCACAATTACGAGACCCCTGGAAACTATAGTCGTCTGTTGATTACTAATTTGGTATCACTTAGCTACTTTTCTTGTATGAAATAATGAAGCTACTATTTTGGTCCCACAAAGACAATGTTTTGAATCTTTTAAGCTGTTATTGTCCCACAAAGACAATATTTTGGTGTCACTCGCAAATGTCTTATATAAATGTACTAATATTCAGTCTCTTGCTTGAATGCAATGTTAATTTTGCTTTTCTTTCAAATTGCAAGTTCTGTTTTATTGCTTCTTTTCGGTTATTTACACAATAATACACTATACTCTTTATCATAAACAAAAGAGTATACCAAGATAAGATCAAATTAAAGTTAGATTACCACAAAATAATGATCTATTACATACTTCGGTAGCTTAGCATAGCAAATTGCAATTCCATTTCTACACAAAATGAGTCCTAACTACGTACTACGACAACTTAATTGAACTGTTCTTCATGTTGTCAAATTGCATAACAAAACTAACAACAACAACACCTACACATATAATCATACAACAAAGGAATTTTCCAGTAAAGTTACATGCTCTTTTCTTCTTTTTTTCCATCTTCATTCTCTTGTCTTTCAAATCGCACTTGCCATTCCCTTTCAAATTACATATCACATTCTCGTCTACTTCATTCTTCATGTTTAAACGACTTGTCTTGATGTTGAGACTTTGAAATTTCGTATACATATTTTTAAAGTCATTTTCTTATTTTGACTCCAAATCGTCTAAATTCATGTTGATGGAATTATGATGCTGAGTCTTTAAACTTTCAAGCTTATTCAATTGCATCTTAACACTCTCGTAATTCTTTTCTAGCTCATTAATCTTGTTCACCAATCTCAGAAGGATAAATTTTGATCTTTCGTCAACTCGTTCCAAATCTCTCCATCTAAAATAATTGCAATTCGTAGCCTGAAAATTAAGAACATAAAAATAAATCTTTACACCAACATCAACATTAACAAATTATCCAAGAATCAACACAAACCTCATAATGAGGACAAACCCAAAATATTCTAGCAGGGTTGCGATCTGACCAAGACGTCTGCATTTGCAATAAAATGTCATGTTTA
Organism: Capsicum annuum; assembly: GCF_002878395.1. Lineage (NCBI taxonomy): Eukaryota > Viridiplantae > Streptophyta > Magnoliopsida > Solanales > Solanaceae > Capsicum > Capsicum annuum. Next base: position 141,206,766 of record NC_061112.1, read on the forward strand.
CATCGCACTTCAGCATTGATCATTGGATCAGTCTCATCCATACACAACTTATTCAACTCGTATTTCCTCATTTCTAATCATAAAATTTTAGAAAAAGAAAATATCAAAACTTCATTAATGGAAATGAAAAACTTCATTAATGGTGCTGAAAAACTTCAAATTTTGGATTAATCATAAATGAAGAAATCGAATTTACATTAACAAACAGAAAATCAAAACTTTAATAACAATATTACATGGATTAAAGATAAGAAATTTACACAAAAATTACCTTTGTCTTCCCAAATCAAAGAGAAATTCGAAGAATAATGAAATTTCAAAGAAGAATTTGTAGAGGAAGCCGTTGAGCTTCTACTCTCTTTTTCTTCAATGGAGGATGAACAATGAAGGAAGAAGGGTTTCAATAAAGTTTTTTTTTAATTCGTTTTGGACAAGTGGCGAGTGTTTTTTGGATAAGGAGACCTAAAAAATGTCTTCACGCGCCATCAACATTTTAATACACGCATTGTGACACGAAGGCAGCACGTAGGCAGTCAAGGGTGTAAATAATATACTTTTATTTAGTTCAGGGGGGTAATAGGACCCCCCTGAAGTTGAGGTGTGTCACAACTTTTTCAACTATAATTCGGGGGGAGGGGGGTAACAGGCTATTTTCTCTAAAGAAAATAAGCTATGAAGAGAATATTTTTTTTCATATCATTGTTGTGCATAATATTTATGTTGTTTTTTTCCTTTCACTAGTTAATCTAAGTTGTTGAATCTCACATTTCATACTTACGTACACAGAAAGTATTCAAAATTAAAAGTTTATGTTTAAATTAATATAAGGCAAAATGACCTTCTGGATCCCTATACTATGTCGGTTTTGTAAGTTGGACACTTCTACTTATATGTTTGTCATTTGGACCCCTAAATCCACTAAAAGGCAACATTTTAAACCCTTTGACCGTTGACTTTGCCTATGCGGCATTAAAATGCTGACTAGGACAAGGAGAGTGATTACACTTGCCTATAATGCAAATGGGAGTCAATTTTATATTAAAATAATTTTTTTAAAAATAAAAATAATATGAAAATTTTAAAAAATAAAAAAAATCCTTTTTTTTCCTCCATCTTTTTTAATTTAAAATATTTTTAAATTTTAAAAATAAAAAATAAAAAGCCCCCCTCCACATCCAGCCCACCCCAGCCTTCAGCCTCCTTCCCCAGTCTCCTCCCCGCCCCCAGGCACCACCCCACCCCACTCTCACCCCCATCCATCCCCCTCCCCCGTACGAGAGGCGTAAATTGAAGAACAACACAAAATAAGGGCAAAAGTGCAAATGACCCAGTATAGAACTGTACATCATTCTAATTGGAGCAAACTTAAATGGAAGCACAAGAGGTCCATAGTTCGATTTTCAGAAATTTGAGGCTCAGAATTTTGCATTTTTGCTCAGACAAAGAGAAGACAACCACGCTATGGCTGCAAAATCACCAGTTACACGCAAAAGAGTAAGCCTCGTTAAAATTTCCAACTTTCTTCTTTTCAGAAGGCTACATTAGAAACCAAACACTGATGACATTCATCATAAAAACATTTCCTTTTGTACCAAATACACCATTGTAGAATAACAATACAACACAATAGGTAACAATCATCCAAACAAGTTACAAGAGTAAAAATTGAAGCTCAGATCTATTAATAAAACAAGAGAATGAAGACATCGCCATGGTTGCAAACCTCGGATTGCGTCTAGGTCGCCCAGTCAAGATACGGGCCTCTTAATCTATAATCTATAATATATTAAAAGTGTGAAGACCTTTAGAAAAGTGATTTGAACTTTTTGCCCTTCATTAAAACACTCTTCTTGAGACAAAATTGTCTTTTCACTATTTTTTTAATTTATTATTTAGTTTATTATTTATTATATTTACTAGACTTCCTAAAATATATGGTAGGAGAATTAATTAATATTTTCCTTTCTACTAGACTTTCTAAAATATATGGACTCCTAAAATATATGGTATATATATATATATATATATATATATATATATATAGTAGACGATTCATAAATCAAAAAGACATTAATGATATTTTGGGGAAAATCACGTATCCAAAATAAAAAAGGAGACAAACTAATAATTTTGGAGGAAATTCCTTGATCAGTTGTACTCTTTTTTTTGTTGTGCTAAAGTGAATTTTTTAAAATATATTTTTGAAAAGGAAAAATGTGAAAACACTATAAGAAAAAAATGAAAATAACATGTAAACTAACGAACAATGCTTAAAGTAAACTCTTATTCAATTTTTTTTTTTTAATAAAGGCTATATGTATAGTTACCAATTAATTATTTGTGTCTCTGTTTCTTTACGTGAATTTGAGGCTTTTTTCCTATTAAAAAGTCTCTTAAATATAGAAAGAGTAGTTCAATATTAATTATGAGGACAAAAACCTATCAACATTAAAATAAAATTTGTACGTTAAATTAGAGAACTCATCTAACTTAATTTGATTGCATGTCTAGATTAGTGGATGCTTGATTTTCTAACCCTCAACTTCTTCGCTCAGACAAGAATTAGTTGGATCAAAATCTAAGTTTTGTGATCACTATTATATTTTTTTTTATAGTTTACAGGTCGTAGATGAACGCCGGTTGGCTTTGAAGAATTTGTTGTGTAAAGGTTAGGTTTAATTATATTGTTTTGATATCCTCATTATTATTATTGTTTTATTTTAATTTACAGATGCTAGATGAATGTGGATCGGCTTTGAAAATTTTTTTTAGGTAAAATTTTGGTTCAATTGTATTATCGTAATATCTCTATTATTTTGTGGTATTTTAGAGTTCGTAGATAAATCTCGATCGATTTTGAGAATTTATTGTGCGTAAAATTTAAGTTTAATTGTATTGTTTTGATAGCACTTTTATCATATTATTTTTTTGCAGTTTACAGGTGATAGATAAATGTTGGTTGGCTTTGAGTTGTTGTTTTTTATGTAAAGGTTAGATTTACTTGTATTATTTTGATATCTCTATTATCTTATTATTTTGTTATTGTTTACATGTGGTAGGTGAGTGTCAGACGATTTTGAGAAAATTTTTGTGTGTAAAAATTAGATTTAATTGTATTATTTTGATGTCTCTACCATTGAATTATTTTGTTGTAAGTTACAGATAGTAGATGAATGTCGATCAACTTTTAAAAATATTTTTGGTAAAGATTAGGTTTAATAAATAAATTTTCCATCTTAACATACTCAAAAATATTAAATTTAATTATTATATTCATCTTTATTATTTAAACAAATATCTTATTTAGTGTAATATTTGAATTCATTAAAGTGAAATACACGCGCAAGACGCGTACACCTAAACTAGTATTTATATGTTCCTAAAGAGGGTCTGTGGTTGATATTGTTGTTGTTCATTGTTAAAAAAAATTGTTGTTGTTTTACTTTTTTAATTTTGTTTTATTTACTTTCTCAATTTAAATTTTTTATTTTGTTTAGGATTAATTTTAAATTTTTTATAAATTGTTAAAGATATTTAAATAAAAATTGAAAATTCAATATGTTTGTGTATGTGAATTTATAGTTAAAACTTTAAATTAATTGGAGAGAAATTTCAATTATTTAGAATAAACTTGATGTTTAATTAAATTTATTGTGTTTGCGTATTAGAATTTATAATTAAAAATTTAAATTTATAGTTGAAAATTTAAATTAATTTAAATTAAAAATTTATTGTGGTTGTGTATTAGAATTTTTATAATTTATAAAAAGAATTTATTTAATTAAATTTATTTTAATATTTAATTTCTTATGTAGCATTTTAAAAGTAACATAAAATTTAATGTAATACTTAAAAATGATGTGACGACTAATGTGACAACTGACATGGCAGCTGACGTGGTGAGAGTGTGTTACATTCACCAAAAAAGTATTTAAAATATTGTTTTTTAGTGGATTCAAGGTTTCAGATGACAAACATGTAAGTAGAAGTGTACAACTTACAAAACTAATATATTACATAGATCCAGAAAGTCATTTTATCTTAATATAATAATGATAATAAAGTTCAATATCAAATATTTATAAATATGATAAAGTAAAATTTATATACTCCATTTTTGACGTGTCTGTATGCACATTATGTGAAATATTGAAATTCGTTTAGTATTTAAATCCAACTCTTCGTCAATATTTAATTATCTCATAATTCATTACATGTTCCTTAAAGTCCTAAAGGAAAGAGAGGAAATAAAACTTGATGGGTTTGTTTAACTTGTTGTATCATAAGTGGAGAAAATTTAGAGAGAATTACGAGACGATATTCTTTACTTGAGACTATACATTGCTGTACAAAAACCAAGCATTCCTTGCCTGTCTTAGCTATAGCTTAATTAGCTTGTCCACCCACCACTATTCTCATGACTTTGTCTCCCATGCTCAAGTTCCTCTTCCTCTTTTACATGAAAGGAGTTAAAGTAGGATCGAGGAGTTTATTCAATTTTCTTTTTAATAAAAGATTATATTAATTTATTTATAATTGATTATTTTTAGTTACTTTTGATTTCTTTCTTGTGTATGTATCCTAATATTTTAAAGCTTTTAATAAAATTTTTGAATCCGCCAATTATTTGTTCACCTTGTACTCTCCACTGTTTACCCCTCTGTCCCTTTCTCCCCAACATAGGCTTCTATTGCCTGCTCAAAACAGTTCAATTTTAGTCTCTCTTTTTCATACCATAAATAGGCTTAATATAACCTCAATATCAATGTTGCACTGTAAAACTTCACTCTTTTTTTCTAGATAAGGCACCCCTTCTCCTTTTTTTCCTCCCGCCCCTCCACACCCCACCCCACCCCACCCCACCCAAGACAACGCTCTTTTGGAAGCTCAAAGAAACAACTTGTTCTTCGGATGTTATGAATTATTTCAATAATTTCGAGTCCGATCTTTTTAAAAAAGTGCTTATAGTACTTCTGTGTTTTCGAGCTAAAGTTCTGTACAAGAAAGTCGAATACAACCAGAATATTTAGAACTTGAAGGCAAATAATTAATTTTTAATGTGTGTTTGGCACAAGAGTTATCATTGAAAAGTGGGTTGGTGGTGAAACAGATAATGTAGCAAGTTGCAGATATGGTTATTAGAGAAGATTGGAGATGAAGCAGCGTCAGAGGTGGGGCCCAAAATCTTGCCTTGAACGCTGTAAAAATTATTTGAAACCTGGGATTAAGAAGGGATCTTTAACCCACATGAATAAAATCTTGTTATCTCTCTTCAGACAGAGTACGGTAACAAGTGGAAGAAGATTGCTGCTGAAGTTCCTGGTCATACTGCTAAAAGAGGTGGGAAGTTTTTAAAGAGAAACAGCTTAAGGTTTTGAAGAATTAGCAACGTCAACAATACGTTGAGTCACTGGCGAAGTTTTTAAAGAGAAGCGGCTTAAGCAGATTCAAAAGAATTAGCAACGTCAACAATACGTTGAGTCACCGGCGATTTCCGTCGTTTCTGGGGGTGGTGGGTCACCAGAAGGACCAGTTTCCGATAAGTATGATCATATACTGGAGACTTTTGCTGACGTACTTTCATCCCCTTTTGCCTTTGCCAAATCTTGAACCGCCATCGGAGTACTGGAAGAAAGAAACAGAACTTGTTGGGTTCGAAATGTATCATGCGGAAGCTATTAATAGCAAACATGAGACGATAAATACGATGATAATGAATACAATATTAAAAAACATTAAATTATTATATGTTTTGGTCAATCGGCCTACATATTATTAAACTTAATATTAAAAAATATTAAATTTTAGGAGAAATCTCCCTAAATAAAGGTTTTTTAATGACTATATTTCGGATGATATTGTGTTATAGTATGAGCAGGATCTTCTGTTTATATTTATAAATGTCTATAATTTTTTTTTTAGAAATAATAAAAGTAATTATGATAATTTTTATTTTTTTTAAGAAAAAATAAAATTTAAATATAATAAGAAAATCAGGACAAAAACTCTAACAAATCTTTCATTTTTGGTTTAATTTTCTTCACTTGATCTGCGTTTTTCATATTTTTAATTTTTTTTCTTCACATATTCTTCATCACTTTCAATCGAGCTATCCGAGCATCCAAGGAAATGTGTACGGACGTTCAGGAAATCATCAACCAAAGGAAAAGGGAGCTGTTAGAGAATAGAATTGTAGCACCAGATGACATATTATCTCAAATGCTCCTGGCCATAAATGAGGAAGAACAGTTCTTGAATGAGTCAAGAGATTGTGCTAGCTACATAGTTGGCTTACTGCAAGGTGGCTATAGCACGGTTAATGCTGCAATAACCATCATTATGAAATATATGGCTGAGTATCCCGACGTATACTCCGAGGTCCTCAAAGGTATGAACTTACTAATTCAAGAAACTCCCTTGCTAGGTTTATGTATTAGAAAGGCCTCAGTTTGGAAGGTGAATCAATGTTTCCTGTTAAGACTCGATTGAAATGGGAAAAAAAATTGAGTATAATTTAGACACAAATACATATTACTAGCTGATTTCACTCATTTGTCTTCCATTTGGGCTTATATTGGGACCAGAGCAAATGGGGATAGACAACTCAAAAACTGCAAATGATTTGCTAAATTGGGAGGATTTAAGGAAAATGAGATATTCTTGGAATGTTGCAAGTGAAGTGCTGAGGCTGGCGCCTCCAGTACATGGGACATTTAGAGAGGCCATCGAAGACATCACGTATGATGGTTACGTGATCCCAAAGGGATGGAAGGTAAGCTCTTGTACCAATATCGTTCTCCTTTAGCTGGATTCTGTGGTATAGATAAAGATGAAAACTCCAGTGGTAATATATGCAGTTACATTGGATAGCAGATGACACCCATAGAAACCAACAGTACTTTCAGAATCCAGATAAATTTGACCCAATGAGGTTTCAAGGGAATGGACCGACTCCTTATACATTTGTTCCTTATGGAGGCCTGGAAATGAGTTTTTTCGCATGGTGGCTCTTGTTTTTATGCACAACGTCGTAACAAAGTTCAGATGGGAGAAGGTGATACCAGATGAGAAACTTGTTTCAGCTCCAACTCCTAGACCTGCTCAAGGGCTCCCTGTTCGCCTTTATCCTCAAAAGACCTAAGTAATGCTGAACTCTGCATAGACACGGCAGTTATTATTATTATTATTTGCCTTCCTTGTGTTATAGTTGAGTGCTTAATGCATTTCAAGAACCCCCATAATTGTAATGAACCAAAATGACATACCATAACCGGCAGTAGTGATGATCCATAGCATCAGTCTCACTCTTTTAAGTGTAAATGGATTAGTACTCTTTGGTTGAGCAACTGAGATGCCAAAGGTGAATTAGACGAACTTCCTCGCCTTGGCGCAAGCTCTGCAGCTTAACAAAAATTGCTCTCTATAGCTCCAGTATCCACAAACTTTAGCAAATTAATCACATTGATTATGACAAATCACATCTTCCATCTTTGAATTCATATAAGCATGTCTGTGTTCTACTCAAAAGAGCATTTGCTCCATTCCTTGACAAATTAAAAAACCTCCATGTTTACCATTTCATTGCTGATTCAAAGTCTTAAGTTTCTAGCTTGTCTTTGTGGCAAACTTAGCATATACAAATATGATCCGTCCAACAAAAGTTTTATTTGGTAACTGAAAAAAGCAAACTAATCAACTAAAATTTGGTTAGAATTGGACGAGTCTCGTACCATTGTTTAGCTCATGTCAGGCCAAGTAATCTTTAGGCTAGTTAAAAGATCTATTTATGTATTAATCCAATCCATCTTGACGGGTCCAAATCCATTTATTTGACATCACTATGATTTAAATAAATGAGATTAGTGATTACTAATATCTACCAATAATATTAAATTATTTACACTATAACATATCGTAACAATGTAATCTACTATAACATATCGTAACAATGTAATCTATCTTATTTTTAAAATTATAAATTCTATTTATATGAAAATTCAAATTCTATTTCTACGAAAATTTATTGATAGATATCTTACAGACATGATTATGTAAAAAAGAAGAAATACACCGCAACTATATGTAAGTGTTACTCAAATTCTATTTTCTTTTTCAATTCATGTGAAAATGCTTAATTAGGGCACACTGTTTGAAATTCTTGATTTAAAACAAGATATAAATACTTGTTTGATCATATATCATTTCATTATAAATTCAATTTTCAAAATTATAAAACAGTAATCATGTAATATTTGACTCGCCGTTTGTTAAAAATGAGAAGCTTAAAGTCAATTTATAGTACCATTCTTTTTAAAACTTACATGCTCCCGTTTTATTTTATTTGTCTTTTATCTTTTTTAGTTTGTTTTAAAAAAAAAATTATCTTTCTTCTTTAATAATTTCTTAATTTTAATTTTTGACATAACATATTTACAATTATATTATTAAAATATTTTATTATATATTTACTTTATAATGATAAAATTCAATTTTCGTTTTACCTTTTGTAAAATTTTGTGAGAAATTCAATCAAATGTACAAATTAAAATAGAGGAAGAAGTAAAACGAGGAAGAGCACATTTAAGAGAGTTGGACGGAGAGAGGTGTGTATTTTAAGAAGGCTAGAACTCACAACAACGACAACATTAATGTAGGAAGACCAAGGTCAAAGCCGCAAATGAATTGCTGCGTTGGCCACTCCAAAACAGCACACACCACCACCCCAAACTACATCCCAAATGAAACACGTGTACACACTTTTTTATCACATTTGCCTAAACATTGTTGTTTTTTCATTGACCCCATCTAAAGCCTCTTTGACTACTCCGCAATCCCTCATCAGATCCTACACCGTCCATCAAATATATCATCGTCAATCACAAATCTTATAACACTGTTGGTACTAATAATTTTATCAATTCCCACTTTTCACACATGGCAATTGGACCCCCTTGCCACTATATAATTAACCATCTTCACCAACTTCCATTTCATCAGCCTCAACAACCCACCTCATTCAACTTTCTTTCTAAGTCTTTTTTCGCCAACAAATTTGCAAGTTCGTTTCTTCTTAAGCCATGGCCACTGCTTCCTCAGCCAGTGCTGCTCTTAGAGTCATTTCTTCTTCCTCATATAAGCTACCCTCTACCTTCCCAACTACTAAAAAGATCCAATCTTTTAAACTCTCTAACCCCCTCATTTCTCAAACTCTTAAGCTTACCACCTCCACTACTACTTCCAGATCATTTTCCTGCAAGAGCCAAAGCACCTCAACAGATTCCTCAACCAGTTAGAATATTTTTTATTTCTTTATCTCTTTTTATCATATCAATCACCTTATGTTCTGTTAGTCATACTTAACTTTCTTGCTCTGTTTTCTTGATTTCAGGTAAAGTTCAAGAACTTAGTGTCTATGAGCTCAATGAACGTGACCGTGGAAGCCCTGCTTATCTGCGATTGAGCCAAAAGAATGTCAATTCACTCGGAGATCTTGTCCCCTTTAGCAACAAAGTACGTTTCTTTTTCTGCTATTTTTCATCTTCAAAACAGAAAACTATAATCTAAACACTCAAAAAGTAACAAAAAAAAAAAGAACAAATCTTTTCGCCCCCCCCCCCCCCCCCCGGTGTGTTATGCTGATTCTTGATACCAAGGGAGCCTTAGCGTAACAGGTCACGTTGTCTGTGATCAAGAGATTACGAGTTTAAGCTAAAAATAGACTCTTGGTGCGTCGAACTCTTTTTTTAATGCTGATTCTTGGTATGTTGCAGCTATATACAGCAGACCTGAAGAAGAGAATTGGAATAACAGCAGGACTCTGCATTCTGATCAAGCACGAAGAGGAGAAAAAAGGGGATCGCTATGAAGCAGTTTACAGTTTCTACTTCGGTGATTACGGTCACATCGCCGTACAGGGACCGTACTTAACCTACGAGGACACTTACCTCGCCGTCACCGGTGGATCCGGCATATTTGCAGGGGTTTCCGGTCAAGTAAAATTGCAGCAACTCATCTTCCCTTTCAAGCTATTCTACACTTTTTACTTGAAGGGCATACCGGATCTGCCATCGGAGTTGGTGGTTACGGCGGTTCCTCCGTCGCCGACGGTGGAGCCGACGCCGGAAGCTAAAGCTTGTGAAGAGGGGTCCACACTGAAGAATTTCACTAATTGAGTGGGGGTGTGAGTGTACAATCACGACTTTTGTTGGGGTCGTTTTGGAATAATCAATAATGATGAGCTGTAGGATAAAGTAGAAAAAATCATTCTCCTTTTGATTGCATTTTTGGTATCTTAATTATTGTTGTACGGTTAACTATTTTACTATTGCTGCATTTTATCCCAACCCAATGTAAGATTTCATTTCAATTCCTTTTGGCTTTGTCTACTAGTATTATGAGGTCCAGAAAAAAGAAAAAATTGGTAATAATACTGTATTTTGTAGTGCAAGGATATATATCTATTCAAGGTTTCATAGTGTTGTACCACTCCTATTGAAATTGAAAATGACACGTTTTTCTTATTTTTTATAGAATGGCAGTGCTCATAGGTTCAAGTTGTTTTCATGTTTTTATATAATGGTAGTGCTCATAAGTCGAAGTAGTTCCAGCTTTCACATTTTGTTGTATGATATTAGCTGTATTCATATGTTCCTTTCATCATTATGGCGATTGGCAACTTGACCACTATAATTTTTTTTGAGAGTTATTTCTTCTTTTTATCTGACCAACTTAAAGCTTATTCAGGAGTTAATATTTGCATAACTCACATACAAGTAAGATATAAATGATTCCTTGGTTGTTTTCTTTTACTTGAACGGTCACCATCTACTTAATTAGTCTAGTTTAAAACATAGATGATAACTATTCAGGAAGAAAGATGAACATACGTAGTGCTGGTGGTTAGGGATAGTAAAGGAAACAAACTAACTGTTAATGAGTGAATTCACGAAAAACTAATTTTTCAAATGTGAGACTCACGAAAAAATAATCTCAATGTGTTTTTGACCATTTGCAATTAATTGTTATCAACTCGTACTTTCAAGTTATCAATTTTATCATGCCATAAGTCGTGCAAATTCCAATCAGATATCGAATATTCTTACAAAGTTACAACAATATATTTTACAGATAATGTATCATTGATCACAATTATAAAACTGACATATTCTAATGTCTGGTGATACGTTTTTCTATTTTATTCTATGTGATAATATTTCATATGAATACAAACTTGAATTTAATTGTAAATCTAACATGTATAATTAAAAAAACAACCAATCAAAACAATTCATAAAACAAAAATTCCTTGGAACTTTTTCCACAATTAATAATGTGCTTCCTCCCACTTTCCTTTCCCTTTCTTACCAAGATTAATTAATATGAACTTTATTTAAATTAGAAACACTAAAACAGCCATGTACAGAACGCCTAACACGACTTAAGTCCATAACATGTGATCTACAGATGGTTTATCTTCTTTTAAATTGACAATATCAATTTAGTATATATCGTTTTATAATCTATATTCCTAACACGTGCTTTAGAATATAATATCAGTTGGATTTTGGAAATTGGACGCCGTTTCTACTCTAACGACTAACTTTTTATGTTAATTTTATGGAGCTCATGGGCTTATTTTATTTCTAGTAAGCAGTAGTGATTTAAAATTTGAAAATCTTATTTTTAAAAAAGAAATCCAAACAGTAGATATACTTTATACAGCTAAGAAAGGAGAGGTCCGAATGACGGATCCAGGATTCCACGCCGCGATTATTAGGTAATGTTTCGATATACCTTGATTTAATTTGTGTTGATTTGTCATATATTTTCAATAAAGCTCTAAATTCAGTTTGAAATTTTAATTTCAAAGTTCAAATTCACTTCAAATATAGAATTATAATTTCAACTTTGTCATTTAAAATTTATAACTTGACCTGTAATTTTAGATTTTTTTTTTTTTAAAATGGTCATTTTATTACAAAAGTAATAATAATAACTCAATTTCTCCTTGAGGAGGACTCGTTTAGCCCCCAAAAAATGAATTTTATTCAAAGTTGTAATTTGTGCCTATTATTGATTTTTCGAGATATAACTCATTGTCTTTCGTTTCAACATGAATGGTGACTCTTTGGAGAACCTTTGATTTATTTGACAAAACCCATGCAACACCTATATGGAGACATATATAATTCTTTAAAATAAAATCATCAAAAGATAAATACATACTATATGGGATAGTTTGGTACGCGGGATAAGATGAAATATTCTAAGATAAATTTGTGATAAAATTTATACTGCATTTAATTGAATATAAAAGATTAAATTTGACTATAAATATCCGATCTCATCCCATCAAACTTGATATCATTCTATCCCTCCTTCTAGACAAAATAAATTAATCCAAAAATTATACTAATCCTAAAAATAATTCTAACTTGTGAACCAAACAACCCCAAATATTACATATATTTCATTCAAGTGAATATTTCATGATTACCTAGCTAGAAATTCATAATTGGAGCTTATAAGCTCAAATCAGGTCAGTCCACTGATTCTTGAGATTTGATCGAGGCTAGATTGAACCGGCCTGTAGATCAAAATACTATTTAATTTAAATTAAAAATATATGAATATTGTGAAAAAAAAAGTGATAATTAAGAATAATAGTTATTGAATAAGTTTAATATCTCACATAATATTTAACTTATTAAGTGTTAAATCTTTTTTTTTTTTCAAGGTATCCCCACAACCGGCAGCCATGAGACTAATCCTCCGTTCCTCTATCAGTGCACTAAGCGGTAGGGAACTGGCCACAGAGTTTGCTCCATTCGCCAAAGGCGGAAATCGAACCCTCGACCTCTTGCTTAAGAGACATGGCGCTGAACCACCATGCCAACTCTAGTGGTTATTAAGTGTTAAATCTTAATCTTCAAGTATTGATGTTTCATTTGTTATTGTTATTCAATTCAAACTTAAAATTAAATGAAAATTGTAAGTAAAAAGAATTTAAAATATAAATAGTGATTACTCAATAAATTTTACCTAGTATCTTACACAATATTTTATTCATTTAGGATTAAATGGCTAATACTAAAATTTCTAATAAAAAATATAAAAATTGTACCCATCATGAAATGTTCAAACACTTGTTGCAACTACTCGAAATCGATTGCATAACATTACCCAAATACAAAGCGATAATATTTTGAAGTGAATTTTAAATGTTATTAATATTTGATATATAACTTTTTGATGTTGTTTAACTTATTAAATTTGCATATGAATTTAAATGAATGTTGATGTTAATTAAGATAATTTAATCAATGAATTCAAATGTGCTTGACAATGTATTGGTGTGAAAATTATTATAAATCAATATAGAATTATGTACTTTATATAACAACATGTTAGAAGTGTGAATGAATTGCATACCTATTAGTTCAAATATAGATTGAAAAAAATAATCTAACAAAAAAATCAATAAAAATAAATGGTTGGTTCGCCTCAACCCACGCCCCTATTAGGGCTGGATTGGGTCATACATTTTAAGGCCAGCCCATGAAATTCTTTGACCCATAAGGCTTGAATGGGGTTGAATTGGGTCAGCCTATTTTGATAGCTCTAGACAAAAATCCATAATTTGAACGTTATCTCATGTCTTCCAATTGCCAAAGCAAGTAGCCTATATGGTTCAAATCCAGAGGTTCATCAAGTTGAGTCTTGAATGTTTCAACTTTCAAAAATAACATTGAGATGTACCACCTCACAATAGTAGTTTTTTTTTTTTTCTAAAAGAAATGAACTTCATCAGGAGTGAGAAATGCAGTCCTAAGTCCTAACTAACATCTAAATTCAAATCCTTGGAATGGAAAGTTGACAATTTAGACATAAAGGAATACAAAAAATAAGGACTTGTTCAAGTTTGCTTCTAATTTTCATACCTAACTTTAAATAATAATTTATAGGGTTAAGTCATCAGTAAGCACTTAAAAGTTGTTCGCAAAATTCACTTGAATTCCTCAATTTAGATTTGTACCTATTAAACACTTTAAGTATTCAAAATAGTACCTATTGAATACTTTTTACTGAAATGACAACATAAGTGTAATACACGGCCAACACACACAGGTGAAGCCAAAAAAAAAAAAAAATATTTACAAATCACTCAAAAAAAAATGACATGTCAGCATTAAAAATTCCAAAATTTAAATATGTATGTATAATTAAAATAAAAAACTGTTGCAATGTCTTCCCCAACTTCTCCACCTTACTGCATACATTTCTTCAATGGCCAAATTCCTGCTCTACTCTCCTTTTCAATATACTCCTCCATTCTTTCTTCATATCATATCATCATTCCATCTTTATCAAACATCATTTTTGTCCTTATCTTCATCGAAAAAGTCACAAAATCGAAAAAATCGGGTTAAAAATATTTTTTGATGAAATTTTATTTTTTCCGGCAAAACTTCATTTTTTTGGGCAAACTTAATATATGAATTTGATTACTTTCTTTGAAATTATTAATGAATTCACTCATGCTACATATCCTTAAAGATGGAACTTCTTTATACTTTTTTTGACCCTTATATAAATAAGAATGGCGAAATAAAGCGCTTTGAGAAATTTTGGGATTTTTTCGATCTTTTTCGAAATTGATTCATTTTCTCCAATGGAGAAACTTCCTAAGTCTACTTCGCTTCAGACCTCCACCGCCGTCACGTCCCAGCCACAGACGACTGATACCACCCCTTCACCGCCGCCACCCCGAAAGACTCAAAATTTCTGAATTTGTAGCTCGAAAACCTATGCAATACGATGTGAGGCAAGAGACTTCGATGAAATTGATGAAGGTGTGAAGGAAGAAGCTGCACAAGCAACGGTGACACGAAGAAGAAGGTTGGTTGAGGAAGGAGGCATAAAATAGTTTTTTTTTTTTCCTTTTCACAATTATCTTTTTTCTTCTTACAATTTATTTTTTTAATTATTTTAAATTTAATGCCAAATGTCCAAAGTGTAATTTGTCATTTTTCTACATTAGCAAAAGTGAGTTGCACGCGGTTTGTGATTTTAGCTGATTGACAAAAAAATGCTCAAATAATTTAAATTTTGGGTGAATTAAGGGTCTGATAGATCCAAGTCTAAGTTAAGAAGTTTAAGTGAATTTTTAAGACAAATTAAAATATTTGTCAATGACTTAAGCCTAACTTATAATATGTCCTTTCCTAATTAAAGGCCACACGTGATCATTCATGTCTCCTTTCCATATTCGGAAGGCTTGTCAAAATTAATTTCAAAAGTAAAATTTTTATACTTTTCTAAAATTATTAAAAATATTTTAATTATTAAAAATATTTCATAAAAAATTATTAATTTATATATGCTGTTAGTAATTTACATGTTTTTTACGCTACGAGTATAATATAACTTATACTATTGCAAGTAACTTGAGTAGTTAAGTATTTTCTATCAAACCTCAACTTATCTCATTATGGAAATATTTGGTTTCATCAAATATAGTTCATGTATTTAGTTAAGACTTAAAGGGTCATTTGGGTCTCTTGCAAAACACTTCTTAATCTCACTTGTGAGGTAGTAATATGAAATACATATATTCTACCTTCTCAAATTCTAATATATGGGAATATACTAAATATGTTATTGTTGTTAAGGGGTCGTTTGAATTAAAATATTTAATGAGATTTATAAAATAATTTATTACATCATTATGATATAAATAACAGGATAAATAATTTTGTGACTAATTAATACTTTTAATCAACACAACATAAAATAATTCGGTATTTTATCTAATTCTTCTATCTATTTTTACTTATCCAATATACTTAAAATACATGTTCAATAATATCTGTCCAATTTAAAAGATTATGAATAATTATCACTTCGTGTTCATCTTACCCTTAAATATTAGTGATTCTTACTATTCAAATATATATTTTCAAATCACTAAAATTATTATATTTAAATAATATTATAGTAAAATTATTCTTCGAATAACAATTTTGTGGTGAACACCTAATGCACAGTGAAATAAATTCTCATAATGTAATGACATGCAAACTATACAATAATATTGAACTGCACTAGACAATTCGTTTACAACATATTTAACTTAAAAAAAAATTGATCATGAATTATTTACATGAATAACCACTCTTCAAACCAATCGAGTAATTACAAAGGACTCAATTTTCTCACCCATTACCACCAAACCGAAAACAATTCATTTACTAATTGTACTTTAAAAACAAAAAAATTAGAGTCTCCTCCTTCTCCAAACATAACATCAACATCGAAGTTATCACAAAAACCGGTCCAGAGTCCAAATTTGTCCTAAACCGTAACTCCATTCTCCTTCTTTCTCCTCCTCCTCCTCCTCCATCATCGAACAACAATGGTAGTCGAAGCTTATCAGCTATTTCTTCCAAAACCCCCTTTCTTTTCTCCTTCTTTCCCTTCTCCACCCCCTCACTTTTCTTCTTTCCTTTTCCACCCCTCTTCTTTTTCCCTAGCTCTCTTCCATTCCGATTCTTCCATCTCTCTCTACTCTCCCTTCTCTCTCTCTTCCTTTCCTCCTCCTCTGACCACCCTACCTCCTCCCATCTCCGCCGCTTCTTTCCTCCTTCTCCGGAACCCTAATCCCACCACACTCTTTCTCATAACCTCTCCTGTTTCCGGCGGCGCTTCGGTTCTCCTCCGTTTCTATATCCTCAATTCTGCGAGGAAGTCGTTTGCTCCGGCGAGGGTTGTGTGTAATCAAAGTGATTTGGAGTTTGATGAGAGTAAATTCGGGATGGTTTTTAGGGTTTCTCATGGGGTTTCGGTGAAATTGGTTGGTGATGTTAATGTGTTTGCTTTGTATTCGATTTCGAATGGGAAGGTTTGGGTTTTCGCTGTGAAGCAGTTAGGGGGTGAGGAGGTGAAATTGATGAAATGTGCTGTGATTGATTGTTCTCTGCCCGTGTTTTCGATTAGTGTTTCGTTTGGGTTTCTGATTTTGGGGGAAGATAATGGGGTTAGGGTTTTTCCATTGAGGCCATTGGTGAAAGGAAGAGTTAAGAAAGAGAAGGGTGTGATTACAAAAAGTTTGAATAGTGATAAGATGGAGATAAAAAGGCTACCTTTACGAAATGGGATGATGATTCACGGTATGAATGGAGTTAATGCTGAGATTTGTTCAGCTGATGGTGGAAAATTGATGTGCATTGAAACAGACCAGAAGTTAACTTCCAATGTCGTATTGGACGAAAGGATTGAGAACCGTGCTGTATCAGGTGCTGGAACACTTTCTGGTTTGCTGTCCCTCCATAGCTATTTAGAAGCTTAGCATTGAGACTCCATGTTTCTTTAACTGTTCCATTGCTTTTATGTTGGAATTATGTTTATGGTGGTAAATTTAGTACCACTGTTAATTGCAAAAAGACATGGATCGCTTAATCCTGATTCCTGAATCTGGAATCTGTACATGTATCTATTTTATTACTCACATTTCTACTGTGGTTACTTCAGTATGGCTGTGTATAAAAATAAAATTTGTAGTGTTCCTCAGGGCAATTAGTTCTTTAAAAACATGTCTACGTATGCTATGTAATAGCAAGACTTTGGTCGGTGTTACACGTGCACATTGCTTAGATTAGTTTCTAAGTTGAAATACCTGCTCAGAAAGTTCAAATAAAATGGACAGGCACTTGCTATTTATCTGAACTTTAGCTAGCCTCCTCTCCAGTTAGGTAGGACCCATAACTCCTGAAGTCTTGGGGTTTGAGATGCTAGATTGTCTTCAAAACACAGTATGTTCCTAGTATGTTAAGTAAATGACATCTTATTAGAATAGTCTGATACCAACAATATCTGAGTGATCATCTTTGAGCTTTAAGATGCGTGTCATACAACAACAAACAAACAACAACAAACCGAGTGTATTCCCACAAAGTGGGGCTTATGTTGCGTGTCATAGTTCGTAGAAATTCGGATGTTAAGATGGATGCGAAGATATACAAATTTGTTAAAGTTAGACATTATCACATCCATTCAGTGTTATTAAAAGCTCAAAAAGCTCCAAGGTCCATTATGTCCCTAAGCACAAAGCGCAAATAAAGCACAGGCTTTAATGAAAAAAAGGCACAAATAGAACAAGAATACACTATATATACATTTAACCAAGACTAATAAATGTTAGTATAATAAATCTATGAACAAAGAAATATTTTTGTACGATAAAGTGAACTACCAACTTTTAGTGTTACCTCTTCAGGAAACACTCATTCACAGGGAAAGTTTGTCTTAGAGCTTTAATGATGACACTGAAGTGCACATTAAGCGAGGTCACAAGTGCTCAACATGTTTTTAGCCTCGCTTCAAGGCTTAAGCGCGCCTTTCACAACACCGCTCATCTGTTTGAGAGCAGAAATAGCCTCCATACATGATAGAATTAGAGATAATCTAAAATAGTGTAGTTATGTCGTATGATATCTCCATATGCACCGATTCATAGCTGCAAAATGTAATGATTAGAAATGATAAAGAGGACAAAGTGTGTGTGTGTATATATATATATATATATGCATATAAGCGATACCAACTAATTATGATTAAGTTTTAGTTGTTATACTTGCATCATGCCAGGTATTCGTGAAAGAGCCACTCTAATCCTGGTTAGATACTTGTGTACCCTTTTAGGGAGAAGAGTGAGTTGACACGATGTCTAGTTTTAGAAAAATCTTAATTTGTATTAAAATGAAATGAACCTGAACTGAGCAGAATGGATACAGTGGATTCTTATCGATAAATGTTTTCTCAATCTATTTTGCTGGAGTAACTTGTCCTCTATAATAATATTGATCATTTTTCTGATTTTCTTAGCTTCCTGATTTTATGTTAAAAATCAATCATGTAATGGAGCTAACTTTCTCTTTTGTATCTACCACATCTGTTTGATGCCATGCCATCACCTGCTCACCTTATGGATAAAAGAAAGTAAGATTCTTAGAATAGACCCCAAATAATTTGGGGGTGAGATGCAATTGATTGTTTCTCGTAATTGTGGTAGTACTTTGTTTGACTGATCAAAGATACAACAACAACAACAACAACATACCTAGTATATTCCCACCAAGTGGGGTCTGGGGAGGGTAAGTGTATGCCTATGTTGCTCGGACTCTTCAAAAATGTGAATGGGTGCGTGTCGGATTCTCCAAAGCTAGTGTATTTCTGGATAATCCGACACGGGTGCGGCATCGAAAGTGAAGAGTCCGCGCAACTTAGGTGTACGCAGTCCATACCACTACCTCAAATGTGAGATAGAGAGGTTGTTTCCGATCGACCCCAAGCTCAAAATAAAACAATCTAAGATAAGGTAAGGAATAGTAATAGAACAAGATACAATAGAAATCAAGATAAAGAATAGTAAACAAAAGTTGTAATAAAGCATGAAACAAGATGGAATAACAAAAATAAGACACCCACAAAGTAATACCCTATCCTAACGAACCAAAGGCACGCACCACCCCCATACCCTCTTACTAGCAATGGACATAGCCCTAAGACTACCAGTCCGGCTACCCCAAAGCTCTCATAACTACTGGCTACGACTCACCCACATCACTAGTCTTCTAACCTAATTCCCGTCCTCCGTACCTTCCTAACTAGGGCATGACTGCTCAAAGATATGACTTTAATTTATGTCATGATTTATTTTTAGATGATACACTTCCTCCCTCCTCTTCAACTATTGATATCTCCATCTGTTTTCCTTTCTGAGAGATAAGTTATTGTCTTTAACGCTAAGTATGTCTACGGTAGGGGCCATGGGGTGGGGCTTCCCTGTAACCCGCACCCAATTAGGTAAATCCTGTAGTTATTGTTAGAATATGAGTAGGAATAGGAATAACATATCGAAGCCTACTTGGAAAAGGATTGTAATGTAGCATCCTATTAGGAAAAGGATTGGAATGTAGTGTCTATAAACAGGGTCTCAATGTAATAATGTAATTATAACAATTCAATAATATTCTTCTCTTATCTTATCTTATATTTCTCGTATGGTATCAGAGCTTCCATGATCTTGGTAAAGAATGGAAGAGTTTTCGTTGTCGGTGTGCGGCTATAATCCATATATGTCGCCCGTCTTACAAATGATTATGTTAGCAAAAGTTGAGTCACCGTGTACTATTTTCTCATACCTAATTTGCTTAGCATTGTGCATCTTTCTGGTGATTACTTTCTCATAGCAGATTTGCGTAGCACCCTGCATCTCTCCGGACTACTTCTCATATTTAATTTGCGTAGTACCGTGCATCTTTTTAGACTACTTTCTCATATTTGAGTTGCATAGCACCATGCGTCTTTTCGGTGACTCCTCAGTTCTGATTTGCGTTGTCCATGCGTCTTTACGGTGACTCCTCAGATTTGATCTGTATTGGGTCGTGACATCATTCTGACCTACCCATATAGTTCTCTTTCTCAATAGGGTCGTGCCATCATTCTAACCCTATCCATATAATTTTTTCTCAGGTTGTGACCAC
Organism: Capsicum annuum; assembly: GCF_002878395.1. Lineage (NCBI taxonomy): Eukaryota > Viridiplantae > Streptophyta > Magnoliopsida > Solanales > Solanaceae > Capsicum > Capsicum annuum. The sequence goes on from NC_061112.1 coordinate 141,227,309, forward strand.
TTTTCAGCTATTAAATCTAATAATCTGGCGCGTGTGCATGTTCCGACCAGTTCTTCGATGACTTTCTTGTTCAAGATCTACTCATCTCTTGATTTCTAGATGACTCATATATTTTATACTAGTTTTTGACAATTTTTCAGTGACGAATCAACTTTTCGGTGATGTTTACTACTTTTCGGAACACTTTTTTAGTTTGTTCCTTTTCAATTGAGATCTCCCAGACGTCCAGAGCAGTCATTATTAGTTTTCTTGCAGATATCTTCACCAAAGCCCTCACTCTTCCTCGTATTAATTACATTCATAACAAATTTTGGTACATATGGCTTCTATGCACCGGCTTGAGGGGGGAGTGTTAGAATATGAGTAGGAATAGGAATAACATATAAAATCTACTTGGAAAAGGATTGTAATGTAGTATCCTATTAGGAAAGGGATTGGAATATAGTGTCTATAAATAGGGCCGCAATGTGAAAATGTAGTTACAACAATTCAATAATATTCTTTTCTTATATTTTTCACAGTTATATTGAAATTTATAATAAATGTGCAAGTATCTTCTAATGGAAACCCACAACCAAATGTGTGGTTGGTTCAATGGCAAGGAGGGACCCCTGAAGCACGTTCTTCCAGCAGCAGCACGTGGGATCGATTCCTGTTGGACACAGTTTTAAAAGTCAAACTCCCCTTTTGACGTTTTCTGATGAGTTGTTTTTATTGTAAGCATCATGTCGTTGTTATAGATCCTGAACAGTAAAAAATTCTGATTATTTAAGATGTCACATTTGTTTAGTTTAAAACAAAAGCACGATTTTTTATTTCTTTCCTTTTTTTGAAAAAAAAAAACTTAAGTAACAAAGTCCACCAGAAAAGAAAATCAGTCAACAAAAATTACTTTATTTTTTATCCAATCATTAATACATATTAATTTTTTTACTAGGAACCCACAAGTTTAAAATCTTGGATCCGCCTTTGAGAAGGGTACCATCAGAAGTGAAGAAACTAAGTAAAAATAGAGCTTTCGTGGGAATGATCTGATTTAGTTAGAGTCTTGGATTAACATATTTACATTGGGAATGTTGGTGATGCTTTAATGTGATTTTACCTTTTACCTGCACGGCCACTAAGAGTTTAACAACAACATCATATGCAGCGCAGTCCCGCAAAGTGGGGTCTGGAGAGGGTAGAGTGTACACAAACTTTACCCTATCTTAAAAGCAGAGAGGCTGTTTCCGATAGACCCTCGGCTCAAGACAAAAGAAGTCTAAAAAAAGGAATGGAAGTACAAGAAACAACAAATAGTATTAAAATTATATATTTTTGAAATGTCAAAGGTTGAATTAGTTATTTAGAAAGATGTTAAATGGACCTTGCGATAATGTGAAGTAGCGTTAGTTATACTTGCTTGAATTGGAGGAATTACAATGCAGAAAACTTCGCTGAAAAATATTACTGACATTTTCTTAGAAGGATGGAAAAGAGGGTAGTTCAAGTATTTTGGGGTTGCGGGAGTAAATTCCACGTTTCAAAAAATCAACCAACAAGCCAGGTTGCAATATTTGCTCTTAGCCACCATCGTATCAAAAATCCTGCTTAATAGAAAATACTTGAACACAAGTATGGCACCCAATATTTGTGTGACATCACTGTTAAAGACGTAGAGTGTGGTGTGAATTAGTTAAGCTAATGACTGAGTTGAAGACTAAACCTAGTTCCGTTCTTTGAATTTTGGTGCAGAACACTTGGAACTCCATTTCTTGTCCTTTGTTCCTCCCACCCTATTTCTTTCGCTTTCTCAAAGATACGAATGCATGTCAAGGCTTGTAGGAGATTGCTATATTTATTCCAGTAAAACCTTTGTCCCTAGCTGCTTTGTCTGCTGCATTACCATTTGTTTGGGTGGTTTTTGTCGTTAATCTTATTATAAGGTACCACTGTTGTTTTTGCTATTGTAAAAATGTAGTTTGACATCATTTATGAGTTATGACCTTCTTTTAAGTTTTCTGTGATATCTCCATCATGTTAAAATCTTGAAGCTCCGATTTTGTCATTTCCTACAGCTGCTGATTGTGCGTTGTAACTTGCAGCAAAGTTAAGGTCTGTGAGACTCAGACAAGATTCCAGAGAGGGGATTGCAAACTTCATGGCATTCAAAAACAAGGATGATAATTTTGAGTCGATTAAGATCCCGGCTAAGTCAGCAAAAGCAATTGGCATTCAGGCATTATCTTCAACCAAGTTTCTGATCTTGGACTCTGAAGGAAATCTTCACCTCTTGTTCCTTGCAACTTCTGTTGGATCAGGGACTCCTTATCACATGAAACAGTTAACTCACAACATGAAAGTTCGGAAGCTCGCTGTTCTTCCGGATTCTTCTACAAGTATATTTTCATCCTTTTTAATTTAATAATGTTGTTCATTTATTTTTCTGGGGCAAAATGCCGTGTTAGTTTACTGATATCTTGCTCCAGAAATGTTTATAAAAAGGTGATGTCATTGAATATTAGCTTTGTCTGTTTCGTAATTCCATTGGAAGTCCTTTTCAGGGTCACAAACTGTTTGGATATCAGATTCACTACATACTTTACACATGATTGCGGTGACTGACATGGATGCATCTGTCAATCAAACTGACAGGAAAGACCCTGCAGAGATGCTTGTACAGACTTCAGGTATGGTTTCCCTTGTATCATTATGTTTCTAACTTAGGATAAACGTGTTATATCATCAATTAATGCATTTAATATTTTCTGATTCAGCCAACTCTTATGGTGATATGTAAATCCAAACATGCAGCCTGTTCAAACTTCAGATGGTTGTTTCGCTTGTATGATACTATGTATCAATGAAGAATATTCATTTCTTTATTTTACTATTACCATCCTTGTATTATCAGCTGCTTTTTAATCCATTGTTAGTGCACTATGAATTTGTACAATCCAAGTGGCATTTGGGAGGGTACATGGGTAAATTGCATTAGCCTCCCATGATGCTCATGACTATGCCATATCAAAAGTGCCGTCAGAGTTCATTACTACTATATTTGTCTTCCATAGGATGATTGGTGATTTGGGTTTCAGTGAACATCTCTTTAATTTCCAATGGATCTTATGGCCAGATAAATCCTGGTCTTCTTTTGCTCCCCGAGTGTTTTGGATTTCTGAATAGTATAATCTTCTGATTCCTAAAGTATCTCTGTCTTTCAATTATTTCGCATGCTTAATCAAAATTGCAATGGTTATTTCAAGTGGGATGAATTATTTTCAGTAAACATGATTGGCCTTCTATGATCTGTTAATTTAACCCTTTATTTCATGATTATATCACTTCTGATCTTCATCTGCAACATTAGAGCTATTAGGCAATTTAATGATTCTCCTCTTTTACACTTATGTAGTTGCACAAGCAATATTTTCCAATGAAAAGGTCCAAGAAATTGAAGCTTTGTCTGCAAATACAGTATTGCTTCTTGGACAAGGTATGCAAAACTAAAGTTCTATATACATCATGCATCCCTGTATCTCTTATCCTACTAATAGAAAGAGTCAAAGTTCAATCAAGGTAGTTAGCGTGCTTAAAAAAGTAGTATAGTTTCACTTTCGAAGTTATAGTAACATGTTTGAGGTCATCCGATACGAGGCAATTCTTTCTTCTATGCGAATTGCAAACTGTTGGTCATTTATTTTGACCTTTTTTAATATTAATTGATGGCATTCCGCCTATCTAAATTGTTGAGTTACATAGCTGGAATGAAGCATTAGCCCTAGGTGTTGCAGCCGCTGGTGGAAAAGAACTCTTTTGCTATAAAGAAACCTAGTCTGAAACATGCCCTCTGATGTTTGCAGGAAGCATGTTTGCATATGCAATTTCCTAGGGATGCTGAGTGGTTTTTTCGTGGTCAGTGAGTCCTCCCCTTCATTAACATTTTTGTTCTACATACATTGGATTCTCTGACAAGTCAATTTCTTATGGGCGTCAACCAGAATTTTTATGTATCGACTGGCCTCAGCAAGATGTTTTACATGGGCATCTTTACTTGTCAATATGAATTTATTTTGTTTGCTCATGCGAAGAAAAAAAATCATTTTTTTCCTGAAATGGCAAGAGTATATTATTAAAGAACTACGAGACTATGTTGCCCAGACTCTTCAAAAAAGGTCAATGTGTGTGTGTCGGATTCTCCAAAAGTAGTGTCGGCATCGAAAGTGAAGCTTAGCTTCCAGCATAAAGGCTGTGCTGGAGGGATATTTACAGATCAATAGTAAAACAAAAGAAATCCTTGATCTTCTAACAAGGATTCAAGGATATCTAATAAAGCCCTCTACATCCTCCAAAAGTTCTTCTTTACACCAAAAATCTTTATTTTCTATATAAGGCTGCGTTGTCCTTCAAAATACCTCGGCTTCCTTTCTCTCCATACAGTTCACCATGCAAAATGCTGTGAGTGAACTCCAACGCCTCTTCTGCTTCACTGTTCCTCGTTGTTCTAGCACTCTAGAAGATCTCCCCAGTATACTTTGACATAGCTCATTTAATTCCTTTTCATACTGGAATAATTGCCACATCAGTGACTTCACAGTGAATGAAAAGGCGATTGATGATCTCAGATTCCTTCTCACATTAAAAGCATCTAGAGTATAACTGTTAACCCTTCCTCTTCAGATTTTTTCGTATCGGTCAGACATTTCTAACAACCAACCATACAAACAGGCTACCTTGTATGATTTTTTAACCTTCCACATATGTTTTCAGGGCCATATCCATTCTTCATTTGCAGTTGTACCCTGAAACTGCTCTGAAACCTTAAAAAGCTGAGCAATCCTGTTACTTTCCAGTCATTGAGTAGTTTTCTGAAGTTTAAGTTCCATCCCTGCTGTCCCAAACCTCATGGATAGTTGCATCAGGTGTCTAGAATAAACTAAATAGGTCAGAATGTTGCTCCTTTAATGTTTGTGTACAATCCATTTGTCACTCCAGAAAGACATTTTCGTTCCACCCCAACCTTGTAGTTTGTAGTAGCAGCCTAAGTTGCACGGACTATTCACATTTGTTGCTGCACGCGTGTCGGATTCTCCAAAAATACACTACTTTTGGGGAATCCGACACGCATTTGACATTTTGAAGAGTCCGAGCAACATAGTACTAGCAGCAAAACTTGGTCGTCTCCTGATTATTTTCCGAACACTAGCAGCAAAAGCCGTTGTGTCTTTTTCTGGTGCATTGACCCTCCTGTCCATACTTCATACTGATGACCCTTCTTCATAAGGCTTGGTCTTCATGACCAAATCTATATAAGCAAACACTCATTGTGCATCTCAGGTTCCTTATACCTATCCCCCCGTCTTTTGCTCTGCATCAAAGTACTCCATTTCATGATTTTCAGTGCTTTGTTGTGCTTTAAATATTAAATTTATTCAAGCTTTAGCTTTCGAAGATATGGAAATGTGAACTGTTTCTCTTCTCCCCACCCCCCCCCTCCCCTTTTTATTTTGGCTGCCCTGCAGGTCATTCATGTTTCAAATTTGGATAGACAAGTAATGCCAATTGGGTGGTTTTGCTGGAGTTCTTGTTGTATGAGTAAGTATTATGAACGATTTGTTTATTAGGTTCCTTCTTCACGTTTTAGAACTTGATCATGTTCGTTTGTTTCACCTGGTTATTGTACTTATATTGTGGGTATTGAGCAGTCTTTGGGCTGCAGTTGTCAGTATCTATCAAGTGGTTCGTATCAAGTGGAGGCAGGCGGCTGAGCTCTTGGGAGTAAGGATCTTGATCTTTTTTTTTTTTTCATTATTTCTACTAGATGATTTGATTCTCAGTATCAGAGAGAGTTGTAGTGAAGTTGCTAAAGTTTTTAGAGTTACTAGCAATTGGATCTTTCAGAGGATGCACCGTGCAGCATAATCTATGTCCCCTACGAATTGTTTAACTGTAACTATTTAATGCTTCTACAAAATGATGATCTCATTGGAATGTTACCGAGTCTGAATGCACTTTGAAGTTGATAAATGCTTTGTTTGTTAAGTATATGGCATGAGTGATGGATTAAACAACTTTAAAGAATTACTACTTTCTTATTGTGGATTCTAATCTGGTTTTATATTTCATCATTTCTTGGATAACTTGTGAAAAGGGTGATTAAGTTAGCCATTTCAATAAGATCTTCAACTGTGGCGTTTGGAGAAGAATCTGTCATTTGGTTTTGTATTTTGATTTCTCGAGTTTTATTTGACACACCATATTATTAATGCAGCAGAAGTAGGCTGTATAAGAAACATAATATCTTATATCATGTTTTTATTGGCAGTGAAGCTATTGGAGGATCTGACTAGTGGCTGTTGGGCGAGGTCAATGCTTTCAGCAATTAATGCCCGCTGTGCTGCATTGGCTTCCATTACCACCGTGACAATTGTAACATTGAAGCCACATGTCTGATGATAGAAGTGTTGAATGTGTTTCTGGTCGTTGCTGCTGGAGTACTCAACATTGATGGGGTATGAGACCAAGCATCCATGTTAAGACGTGTGGTGAGAGGGTTTCTGCCATTATATTGGTCTAATATTGGCTTGTTTCTGGGATTTAGCTTGTCTGTAATACTCCTGCTAGAATTATGTTTTCTTGGAGATGAAGTTATGGTTTTCTGATACCTAGAGCTGTGTACTGAAGCTGTCGTATTTCGTGAGACTATCTCGTTATTTCCAGACCTTAAGAGATTATGGAATAAGAAGTTTTTAACCTCTTCAGAATCATCTCAAGGATGTAAATGAGTTCAGAATTATTTTGCTCCGATGTTCTGTATCTTTACTGCTATTATCTCGTCTGTCTAGAGTACAATAGATGCTGTAGAACTCACTTGGTGACTTAGTTGAATGTAAGATTTTGTTTTCCTCACTTCTCTCTCTTCACCGTTGTTCTAAGTTCTGTACTCATATGGAGCTTGCTTCCGATAAACTTTTTGCCAGCTGAAGATCATCACTTTTGACTGGAGATTTACTGATGTCATATAGTATAGCCTTTGTTTGATTTTTTTAACCTTATTCGTCTCTCACATTTTTCAAAAGTTGAAGTTTGCCTTTTGGGTTGGGAAAGTATAGGACACTGGTATGTGAATAACCTGAACTTGGTTAGATTTCACTGCTGAGAAATGAATCTCTGGTACAAACATGTGGGGTTTACCACTTTACAATGAAGAAAAAGTAATTAAGGCTTTTGTTCTTTTTTATCTGGTTGCTGCTGTTTTAAGTGTGGTCCGGTTGAACTGTAAAGCAAAGATTCTTTACACATCAATTTCTTGTCTGTCTTTTGGCTATAAACTACTGAACAAGTTTGGAGTAACCAGTATTCAAAATTAGGGACACAAAATATAAAGTTGGATTCCCATTTCCACTCAATACTCTAGAGCGTCAAATAAATTATTTCCTTTGACCGGAGCCATCGCGTTTTATTATTCATTATTTTCGATTCGAATTTAGAATAGTGTAAAAGACTTTCATTACAAAATGAAGAAGTGTGACAGTCGATTTCTTTTTTCATTTTGTAAGGATGAAAATGGGAAGATGAGGTATGAGAGACAAGTGAATTTCTATCTCAACTGAGTATGAAACCAACGTTACATATATATCTGAGACAAAAACTGACACTGACTATGTGCCCACGAGATGATGGACCTACTGCTTACTACATAGCCCCCTAATTATTACGAAGATGATCTTGACATCCTCACACACCCAAACTAAAATTTCATTTACCTATCCATTTTTCACTATCCCTCTATTTCAATTTGCCCTCCTTACTTTCTTTTTAGTTTTGTTAAAAGAAGAATGCTTTTTTTTTTTTTTTTGATAATTCATTAACTCAAATTTTTCGCGAGGCATTTTTAATTTCATAAGATTTAAAAACATTTTGATAGGTTCAATGTATTTTTAGTTTAAAATCATATAAAATCTAAAAGTCTATTTTACTTTTAAAATTGTGTCAAGTTAAAATTGGACAAATGAAATGAGCACTACTTGCCACTAAATTTCATCCTGTCACTATGTTAAATTTATTAGCCTCTCTCTTTCGATAGAATCTTTCCAACCCACAATGAAAATAACACAACACTGAGGAATAATAATGTTCATCAACTTTTATCCCCTCTCAAATATCTTGAAGGATAGGATCATCCATAGGATAACCTCGCCAACAGTACACTTGTCCTTATTCCAATTGAAATTTCATTGTATTAAATACTACTCGTATATAACATTTTGCATAATATAAAGAAGACATTCTCTTTTGAACTTTTAAATGTAGCTAGGCGGGTATCTTCACCTGTCTCTTTCAGTTTTGCCTGCTCCAATTTTTTTTTAAAAAAAGAAAAAGAAAAAACAAGACTTCCAAATTGAAGGAAATGACATAGCTTGTTGAACTAGAAGGTTAATAAAATCAAGATTGATCACACTCATACTACAGAATGTTTAGGTGAATCAACCTAAAATTCAAAGCCACACCTATATTATTTGTACCAAGTATCAAGATAGACCAATAATAAAATGTGCATGAGAAAATGAGAGATGAACAATTGATCAAAATATTCTTGACATATACCAAATTGGATGTCCAATACTGGGTATATTTACCTACTATGTTGCCCCTAGTCACCAAACATCCCCTCCTTTTTTATATGTGAAATCAATATCACATTTGCAAAATAAACCAAAATATTTATCTGGCCCACTTTTCACCTCATAATTTTTTTCTTGTTTTTACTTAACAAAATTTTGTTTTCAAAAGGAGGGCTGTGAGTTGCTGTCAAATACCGGAAATTTAAATTTGAAATCTCTGAGACTTAGTATTTTGGAAGTTACTTGTTGAGCAGCTGCTCTATTTAGCATCTTTTTTTAGCTGATTCTGCAGGCTAAAGTTTTTTTGAAATTTATATATCCTCCTAATTTCCCCTTCTATTTTTAAAAAGTGTTACAACTTTTTTAAGTCCACACAATAATGAAACTTGAAACTAGCATGGCACAATCACCTATTGGAAATTCAAGAAAGCAAGATGATAGAGATTTTAACCTTAGAGAATGGGCTCTTAAGGCTAAAATTAGCAGAGAAAACACAAATTCAAAAAGATTTTCGGCTTCTTATATTAGAAGTTTCAGAGAAGATGCAAAATCTTTTAGATCAAATATTCCTATTTCTAGTACTGTTTCTTCCCCTGGCTACACGTTAAGAGGTAATAAAACTACTTCTCTCATTGCCCTTTCTCATCATTGTTTTATTACTATTTTCTCATAAAGTTTTAATCCTTTTTACAGAGGAAATTGACCCATCTACTTATTCTTTTACCACTGCCCTTGAAGGTAAGCATTCAGGATCTAGAATCGATCAGAAGGTTCAAAATGCGTGAACTCTTACTATACGTATAAATATCTTCAGATATTTTGTTTTGCATATGCTGTATATGTAGTACGAGTAAAAAGCAACTGATTCAGTTGAACTCATAGAACCTGCCGTGAATTCGCGTCTGAATTCTTCCATTTTTCAACTTGACAGAACTCTTGTTGTATATGTTTGAGTGTAGCATTGCAGGCAAAAACAATTTACAGTTGGGAATACATGTCACCAGATGGATTGGCATTGAACTCCAAGTGGAATGAAGCTGAGAAATATATCTGCAATCCTTTATCAGGGGAAGTTCCATTAGAATGTTTATCTGCAAAAACACTAAGTGGGAGATCGTTTCAACATTTAACCAGTAAAATCACCATGTCTGCACCTTTGATTTATCCTTCACAATATCACAGTACTCGACAATTCCATCGAAAACCTCCTACAAGAGTAGTACCTCATTTGCCTCAACATGAACTACAAATCCAATTTCCAATCAAAGGTATACATGCATAGACACACTTGTTCTCTTTCCATTTCCTCATTAATTACTATATATATATATATATATATATATATATATATATATAATGTACGTTAAAGTTAAATTATGCTGAGAATATAGCTTGGAAAAGGTAACTCGCGTTACTTTTCAAGTCACTAATCTCACTTATGGACAGAAATTCTTTTATGTTATCGGTGTATGTTACTTGAATAAATTTTTAACTGGGAACTGTCAATTTTTTTTTTTTTTGCTGACTTGTACATTTTTATTATTTAATATAGAGAAGGGTAGGATTACAAGAGATGTGGGAACACAGAGTAGTACACCAGGTAATTACTTAAGTTCAAAGAGTCCAAGTCCAGCTCGTACACCATCCATTGAGGAAAGATCTACAAAACGCTGTGTAGCTGATGATTCACCTATGACTACTCCTGAAGTTAAATCTGACGAAAAGGTAATAATATAAATTAAATATTGCTTCTACTTTTTCTTGCAACTACTATACTTGATAAAGTATTCAAAATTTTCAATAAGGAAATTCAAAGTATAATGAAGTAAACACGGGAATTCAACATAAGAGAGTATATTGAGGTGGTCGTATATTTTAACACATGAAATGGTCGATCACCTGCTTGAATCGTATTGTTTTAGTTCTATGATGTGAATTTTCAGATCTTTGTATGCACGTTTTTGAAGGAACTTTTTAGTTTCTTATTAGGAGAGCTTAACTTTTACTACATTAATAATATTAAAGAATTTTTACATTATAGGATCATTTAAAAATTTTTACATTAGCATATTGGGAGAGACTAGATAATAAGATTGGCTAGGTCGCCTGAATGGCTATACTGAATAGTACTCCTAATTAGTTCTACTAGGTAGGTGGGGGACTTCAAATACAATTGGTCGCTAGAGCATTGCTCAGCATAAAGTACCCCATGCACATGCACAAATTATATCACTTGCATTTTGTGGGCACTAACTTCTTGGAAAAAGTGACGCATCCTAGCCCTACTTTGCCTTTTTACTCTCTCCCTCCGTCCCAAAATAAATACTCACTCCGTTTAAAAATAAATGACCTACTTTTTTTTAGCTCGTTTAAAAAAGAATGATTCTTTTCCTTTTTTGGCAATACTTTAATTTCAACTTTTTACATGACATGTTTAGGACCACAAGATTAAAGGACATTTTGATACATTTAACATAACTTTAATTTAAAGCCACAAAATTCAAAAGTCTTCTTTATTTTCTTAAACTTTGTGCCAAATCAAAGTAGATCATTCTTTTTGAAACGGTGGGAGTATCACCATAACAAACTATTAGGGTATAGTTGAACACTTTACTGAATAAATGTTTTAAAATGTGTCTTTTGAAAATTGCACACTAATATATATAAGCATCCAGTATCCCCTTGAACTATGGTTAAAGTTGTTACGACATACTGTAACTTCATAAGAGTCTTATTACCTTCCTGAATCCAATTTTAACGCATTTTTTACACCATTTTGTACTGACGTGACATCTTTATTACATAAAATGAGGTCCACATCAAATATGTCATATCAACTTAAAAGGTTGACAAAAGGTTTCACGTCAGCACAAAAAGGCAACAAAATATGTTAAAATTGAGTTCATGGATAATAGGACCCCATAAAGTTGAAGTGTATTATAGCAAATTTGATCGTAATTTCAGAGTACTAGATGCTTCACTCCCTCTCTCTTTCTATATATAAATGGTTATAATTGAAAAAACATATTATTTTTATCTTGAATTTCTAATAACACTCTTTTGGGACAAAAAAAAAAATTGCTGAGGTGACACTTATTGTGGGAAGGAGGGAATATTTTTTTCCCTCTTTCTTGTTTTAGTTTCATTTTTGCTAGAAATGGTTATACAAGTTGTGCGCTAGTAGGGAAAAATGGCCACTTTAGGAAGCTAGCCAAAAAGTTATGCTCTTTCCACCTAAAAGATTCTTTAGGAATTGTCATCTCTCAAGCACTACTGCTCAATAATTCATGCAAGAAAAGCTTGAGAGTGCCATATCAACATCCCCCTATCTCCTCAAAATTGGATTTTACTATTGTAAGTATATATGTTTTGACAATATTTATATATTTCATTTTCGAGTACCTCACCTTTTCATTTATATATATAATATCTCTTTCTTTCCGGCTAGTATTTTATTTGGCATTTAGTTTAAGATCCTCACAGAATAATAGTTGCATGCTCAAAAATAACTGATGATAGATGTATCTATTGGTAAGTCGCTATAAATGTTTTTGGTCAAGTGGTCAGATATGTAATTTCTCTCCCTTTTCAAAATGACTAGTCACTTTTGCAGGTGAAGCATCTTTTCCTACTGCGTACCTGAAAATAGGTAAAACAATAGTAGGCTAGAGTTCCTTAATAAGTACAAGAAGAGCACGAATTAAAGTGTGTGTTTGGTCCTGCTAACTTCTAAAATACATACTACATCGATTTAAATTTGTTTGTCAGATTTTGACTTGACATCAAGTTTAAGAAAGTGAAGTAATGTTTTAATTTTATGGTTTAAACATGTCACGTGAAAACTTGAATTAAATAGTTGCCGAAAAAAGATAAATTCTTATTTTTGAAACAGACTTTAAAAAAATCGTAAAACAAACAAATTGAAATAGCGAGAGGGATTACTATGGATAGTTAAGTAGCCTGCTGAATTATCTTTGGTGATGCAGTAAAAAGGAATAAACAATTTAATATTAGTAATTATTTTCAATAAAAAATAGATTTTAATTGCTAGAAACTAAAAGATGCTTATATTGTTGCACTTATGTGGATATTAATTGTAGTTGATCTTAATTTCCCAATGGAAGTGTTTTCTTACCTACTTACACTGAGTTCAGAATCACATGCATGCAAATATTAAACAAAGATGCTGACATTGAATGTACGTATATAATATATGTGTACGTTTTATAGGTGGAAGTGAAGGAAACAAGACAAAAAGAAGACACAAAAAGAAATGAGGAGCAGCTGGAAGAGGATCAGAGAAATAAGAGTAATAATTGCAAAGTGAAGCAGCAAAGCAGGCATGGGTGTTTGTCATGGAGGAGTTTGTGCATGAGACAAAAGCAACAACAACAGCACAAAGAGAAAAAACATAGTAAATCAATAAAGAAGAAGAAGAAGAAGACCTTTATTTGCCATATATAAATGGATGTTTATGTCCTCTTTGGGATAGTAGAAACATTCTTTCTTTCCATTATTATCTACCATCACTTGTACTACAAAATCTATTGAGAGAAATTTTAGTGCAAATCATGAACGCCAGCACTTAATTATGAATTAGAATATATAGGACATTGTTACTTTTTTTTTAATTTTAAGATTCTTTTCTCATGTTTCTTTTGCCTTCTATCTATATGTATGTAATTGTCACAACCCTAATCGGGGCCCTGACCGTGACAGACATCCCGAACCTTGAAGGCCAGAGAGTCCTTCTAACTTGCAATCACATACACCATTCATATGCAAATGGAATGGTCATGTTCTAAGTTAAGCATATCAATACGAAAGAAGATCCATCAACATCGAGACAACATTTGTTTCTGTGTGCGAAATCTCTAATACATATGAAAATTAACAGAACTGTCTGAAACTGGGACAAGGTCCCTAGTGGACCTAAACCAAAATAAATAACAAGTGACTGAAAAGAAATAGGCCTTCTGGCATAAAGAAGGCTCACCAACTGCACATTTCACTTCTGTATGAATAACTCTACTACTTAGCAGGACCTCTAGACTGAACCTCAGACCCTGAAATATAGGGGGTCAATACAATTGTACTGGTACGCAGAGCAATCCAAAATAATGCACTTTTATACAACATAAGTGAGAGCAGTTTGAAATCAATTTATATATAATATATGAGAAAAAAACACATTGGCATATTTAAAAGACTTTGAACAATAATATGAAATTCATGACTCACTCTTTATCTTACTTATGAGTTAGATGGTACACCCTACAATCGGTAATTCCACGGGCTATATGGAATCCACCCTTAACTCGGCGACCAAGTCTCCAATTCAAGTTTGCCGCAAGGATTGGAGTATCAGTATGGGGAGACATGCAAGACCACACAACATGGTGCCATGATCCCCTAATCAAATCAACATGTCATGGTAGAGAACAAGACCACAAAACATGGATCCTAACCATAGTCCCAAAGTGGGACGACATAAATCAAGGTACACAAGACCACACAACATGGTACCATAACCTCGTGTCGGCAAATCACGGTTTCTAGCATTGAGTCTTTCAGCTCGTACTTTCTTCGGGTAACCATCTAGCTCTCTTTAAGCCCGTTTTTAACTTTTTATTAACATGCAACTTTCTAAATTTCAAAATATGCAAATCTGAGTGAAATCTGATTTCTATTTTATTCAGAGTCTATTGTGGCATTATCTGTTTTGGTGTCGTCACACTAAAACTTGCAATTCATATTTCTAAGCCATAAAATATCATATCACAGTCTCTTCTTTCAAAACATAAAGTTTGGACCACCATACTTCCAACAAGTTACGAAAACTCATACTTCAAAACATTCATAAAATTATGCAAAGGATCTCTCTTTTCAATATTTCAACAAACATGTGGTGGTCATGCATCTTTGCCAAAATCATGTAGCTCTTTCGTTATATATATATATATATATATTTTCAACATCATTCAATCATGTAAAAGTCCCCTCTCTTCAATTTAAAACCATAATCAAGTCATAAACAACATCAAGACATTTATATCATGCTCCCAACAATGCATTTCGAATAAATCATATCTTACGAAAACAAGAAGCTTGTAAACAAGAAAGAGATTTCTAATAGATCATGCTCTCAATTCATCATTCAAATTCATCAAACACACACACACACACACACACACACATATATATAGACTTATACATGGTTATAAATCAAGTTTGGGGGAAAGGCCTCAAGACCAAAATAATAATGTCATTAAAGAATTCATAAAGCAACATTATAATATAAATTCTAAAACCCCTTCAAGAATTCATGATTTCACAATTTTTAAATATTATTGAAACAATTTCTTCATGCCCATGTAGTTTTAGGAAAACCCCACGTACCTTACATTATAAGATTTGAAAGATGAAACCCGGATCTTGGTCTGTTTCTTGAAATTCTTGATCTTAGGGATGAGTTCTTGATCTTTGGGGATGAGTTAGGGTTTTGATTTTGAGAGGAGGAGTGAATAATAGGAAATTTTGGCTTCTTAGGGATAAAATTCTATGTTATAGATGGATTTTGGGTGAGGAAAAGTGACCAAAATACCCCTAGACCCATTAGGAACTGAAATAATACGTAAAACAGCTTTAAATTCGCGACAGATTTCGTGTCGGGGCGCAGTCGACACGACGCGATGCGTCAAGATCGTGTCGGCTTATTGTCTCACACAGAAAATGCCATAACTTCTCGCTCGGTTATCGGTTTTAGGCAAAATTGGTATCGTTGGAAAGCTAATTCAATTATCTACAATTTGGTGGGTCTTTAGCTGCAAAATTCTATGTGTATCAAAAGTTATACACGCTCAAAGTAGACCCTTGCAGAACCAAATATTAAACTTTGGAACAACGGTATTAAGTGGGTCGGGCCGGGTCAACCTGGAACCGGCCCGTTAAAATTATTCGGGTTGTGGGCTGGGCCGGGGCCGGGTTGGGGTTAAGTGGGGTTGGGCTGGGCTGAGCTCAACAGTAAACTTTTTAAAAACAACCCCAATCCGGCCCACTTAACCCAACCCAGTCAAACCCATCAAAACCCGGTTAAAAATCCGGTCTAATCCAGTCAAAAATAAAAATAAAAACTTTTTTTCAATATACACTATATATACCCACCTATAAACATTTTAAATACGTTAAACAATATATATACACTATATATATAGTATATACTACATTAGAATTTAAAAATTATATACACATATACACAATTACACATATATATGCACCATTCAATGTATATTGCTACTTTAAAGTTTAAATAAAATATACTACAATATATATACATTACAATATATATATATATATATATATATAT
>NC_061112.1:141246277-141288443 GCF_002878395.1 Capsicum annuum
ATTTTATAAATTAGTATATAACTATATATATATATATATATATATAGTTATATACTAATTTATAAAATATATACACATGTATACGTTAAATTTAAATGTCTATAGAAGATATATACACATATACGCACCATTCAATATATATGTACTACTTTAAATAAAACATATACTACAATATATATATACACCACAATATATATACAATTTATAAAACATATACGCATGTATACATTAAATATACACATCTATAGAAGATATATATACAAATATACAAAACATATGCTACTTAATATGATAAATTAATAATACTTGGTAGTAAATTAATAATATATTAGAAGTAAGTTTTTAATTTAAAGTAGAAATTCAATTTAAATCATTAATTGAAAAAAATTACAAAGTAAGGACTAAGGAGTGAATGAATGTTGAATTTTATTGATTGCGAAATGATCCAAAATTCATAATTTACATGAATGAAAAATCTACAAATTATGCATCATTTTTTCCAATTCATTTATGTTAATATTAACGGGAACTTGGATAGGATAGTCAAAGTCAACGGGGGCAAAATCATGCATTGGATTTGATTCTGTTGAGTTCTCCCATGAAGACATAATTTCTTCAAGTTTCAGCTCTTTGTTTGGCTCCGGTTTCATTCCTTGATTCTTCTTTCCGCTCTAATCTAATCTCTGAGGCAAATTAGAACATTTATTGCATTGCTTCCCAATGAGTGTCGGTTGTCTCCAAGCTGCTGTCGTCCCTGACTAAAGGTGCTCTCTGATGCAACGGTTGACATTGGAACATTCAACATATCTCTAGCAAATCTTGAAAGCACAAGATATTGTGTTTTGTTACTCCTCCACCAATCCAACATGTTGATCCGTCGTCTGCGATCCTCTGACGGCAATCGAAGATAATATTTCAGCTCTTCCCGATAAGTTGATGTGTAAGCTCTGTCATCAACATTGTTCCAACAAGGTAAATCATAAAAGGAATCAGGAAAACCACTATGTACCGGCCTTTTAGAAGATGATAACTCTTCGGGAGGATGAGGAGCGACAATTGGAGCGATATTTGTAGGTACGGCTAAATCATATAAATTAGTATAGTGATTATATAATTTTTCTATGTATTCATTCGCATCACCCATAACCGTCCACAAATCAGGTTGTACTTATTCAGAATCATTGTTAGTATTTATTTCTAAGTTAGCATAAATAA
The DNA here is from genome assembly GCF_002878395.1 of Capsicum annuum. Lineage (NCBI taxonomy): Eukaryota > Viridiplantae > Streptophyta > Magnoliopsida > Solanales > Solanaceae > Capsicum > Capsicum annuum. The sequence continues at coordinate 141,247,493 of NC_061112.1, forward strand.
TAGTACTAAAGTGGCACATAGTATTATATTTCATGCACGGATTTAGCATAGCACCAAACAAGTAAGTAGGGGGATCGGAAAAAATATTTTTTAAATTTAGTAAACATGGTACCAACAACTTCTTTATAACCTTTTTTATTTTTATATTCTTTGAGCAAACTAGAAATATCGGTAATATATGCCAAAATGTTACAAACAATAGGATAATAAGCACCGAAAATTTCAACCGTAGCTACATAAAATTTTTCTAAAAACTTAACAAGATCATTAATTACAACCCAATCAAAATCATGTAGCATGCAATCAGCAGAATCAGCAAATGAACCGTAATGTTGGTTAAAAGCTAGTGTAATAGGAACTCTATATTTATAACAAGTTTTTAAAAAATCATACGTAGAATTTCATCTAATATCAATTTTCTCAAGCATCAATATCGGTGCAAGTCCATTTTCTTGACATTTATCTTTAAATCCTCTAATTTTTTTTCTTCGATTATTTTCTTGAATAAATCAACAGCAAGACGGATTTTTTCAACATAAAGGTAAAAAATCTCAAGACCAACTTTTACAATTAAATTATATATATGATATGCACATTTAATATGAAAAATTTTAGGCAACGGCGGAGATAGCTTAGATTTTAATTTTTTTATAGCAGTCTTGTTGTTAGAAGCATTATCAAAAGCAATACATAAGATTTTATTTTCGATACCATAAAATCCGGCAACTTTAACAATAGAATCAACAATAAAATCTCCAGTATGTTTACGATCTTCATCATATAAAAAAGCAAGAATACATTTTTGCATCACAAAATTACTATCCATCCAGTGACAAGTAACGGTTAAATAATCATTTTTATTTACAGCACGACCAAGATCATAAGTTAGGGACAATCTACATTGAATATTTTTTAACAATGTTGATAAATAAAAATAATATTATGAATGAAGTAAAAAAATATCAGATCGACAAGTACTTCTAGGAACACCATTAAACATGGGATTATAAATTGTTTGAATATAATGAATAAAGGCATCAGAAGAAGGAAAACTAAAAGGCAAAAAATCCACAACTACCATTTTAGCTATTTCTTCCCGGTCCCTCAATTTATTATACTTCTTCGTTACCTGACCGGTTGCTGGGTCCATTCTAGTTTGCGTTGGCCCACCAACATCTCCCCACCTCATGCAATATTTAACTCTCTTTCGTGAGCATCACCTATATGTCTCATTAACATACCGGTACCCCCTTGCTTGCCTCCGTTTTTATGCCTATATATTTATTGACAAATATTGTATTGTACCTCAGTATCTGATATACGTTCAAAAAATTTCCATGCAATACTAGTTGTTTTACGAGCTCTTGGGGCACGGGGAGGACGGGAAGGGAGATTAACCGATTCAGAACTAATGTTAGCATTTCCTACTACGGGTATTTCACCAATAGTTTCATCATCTTCGTCTAAATTAACCGCACCTACTCCATTTTCTTCTTCTATACCGTAATTTTTCTGAGCTTCTACATAATTCATATTGTGAGCACTTACACCTAAAGGTACACCTACTTCTTCCTCAAAAGGTTGACTAAGCAGTGTCGGAGGCACACGGGTATATCTACTACTTGAACTACCTCTACCGCTAGTAATTCACTTTTTACTACCACTACCGCTTCCGGAATAACATTTTTTAACACCTTTAGTAGCGAGGTTTCTTAATTTATCCATAATATAAATTAAACTAAAAAAACTCAAAATACACAAATATAATAAAATTAAATATTCAACAATTAATACACTAAATAAAAATTAAACGTAAGAGATGGAACGACAATACCAAATTTTGAAAGTATCTGAAGGTTGCGACTTTAGAAACTTCCACTCGTACTTTGTAATCGCAAAATTAAAAAAATTAAAGTGAGCACTTTAGAAATTAAATTTATAGAATATTTGAGAATTGAGATTTGAGAGAGAATGAGATTTGAGAGAATTAAAAATTGTGTAAACAATAATTTGAAGCTGTAGGGTATTTATAGAAAAAATTTTGGGATTAAAAAATAATTTTAAAAGTAATTTTTTTAATTAATGGGCCCAAACTAGCCGTTTGGACCCAAAAACGGCTATATAGCCGTTGGGCCAACGACTAGTTTGTCCCAAAATCTAATTTTTTTTTGTAAAAAAAATAAATAAATAAAACTGGGTCGGGTTGGGCCTGTTAACCGGCGGGCCCCAAACGGGTTGGGTCCGGGCCGAATTAACCGGGCCCAAAACAAAAAAAAATGGCCCAGGACCCGGTACCCTAAAGACCTTGGGCTTACCGGGCCGGTTTCATTAATTGGGCTGGATTGGGCCGGGTCAATCCGGCCCGTTTGACAGGCTTACTTTGGGTAAATGAATGACTCTTAGCTCAACTTTGCTCCAAGTGATCTTTATGAACACTTTTCACCTCATAATCACTTTATACACTAGGAGAAGGATCGTGACACATGAATATAAATATAAACCATAGAATTTGAGTTTACGCACGTAGGAACGACGGTTTGATTTCTAGCCCCAAAAATATGGGGTGTTACATTATCTCCCCCTTGGGATCATTTGTCCCCGAATGATGGGTAGGGACTTGTTGAGGCTCTAAAAGTGTAGAATAAAGAACGAAACATCGCATTGAACATGTTTCCTTAACAAAATATGTAAAGGCATCAAATGAGCTTCATGATGACCCCTAGTGAAATGTGAAAGCACGAAACATAGGATAATGAAACTTGACTTCGACATGATCTTGGCGTATGTTTTATGGCACATGATCAAAACATTGTAAGACATAAATATTTTTTCTTCACACACTTCCGTCCTAACTATTTCACATAACGGGATCGTCTTCTTCTTCCCTCTTCTCTTTTAATCTTAACTCAAGAAATCACATCGAAATTTTCACCTACAACGACATCTATTCCCCTGCCTAACACACCTCTACGCTTCCGCAACCACTATCATACTAACATACAAAGGGTCATTAAGGAACCCGAGAATAAGTGTCATGAATGGAACTCAATTATAACCCATACCTATTGACCTACATCAAGGTGAGACATGAACTAAAGATACGATAAAATAGACCCAAAGTGCTCCATATATCAAGTGTCTAGATCATAAGTAGAGAGTCATTCGGAAGAAACACAATACAACATGAATTCTTAGGACAGAGCGCAGTGAGAAAGCATTGGTTCACATATCAAGATAAAATGAGAGAAAAAGACTGAATTACCCTCCTGGAATCGGAAATTAGTAAGACGAACTGGGCACCTGACGCATTAAGCGACGCGCCGCATCGGTCCCTACCGACGCGATTCCTGGCGCGACGCATCAACATCGCGTTGACCCACTATTTTGATAATCCAAACATGTCTCAAACGTCGTCTGAAAAATCTGAAACTTTCCTGAGATATCCCCTTTACTCCCTGATCATGAATCAACTCAAAAATCTACGTTTCGGGGTCGGGAGGATCAATTTGAAAATCATGAAAGTTAAGAGCTCATAAATATGACTAAGTATTTTAACAATTATAAAAAAAAATTCAGGTTGTCAACTCTCCATATATGCATTCAAGAGTGGTATTAAGTCAAGAATGCTACGGGGTGTTACATTACAACTAAAACAAAGATTTCTGTCTGAAGCGATTGCTCCTCATTTAAGGAACTGAAATTTGTCATGAGTTTGCATAAACTTCATCACTTTGGCTAAACCCAATATAGAATGAATTGGTGACATAAAGAAACATATATCCTTAGAACCAAGCATGCTGAGAGGCATAGATTTTCATGGATCACGGACAACACAACATATGACTTGAATACATGAAAGACTGGAATACCGAGAGACATAATTGCTTCTAGTTTAGAGGTCAAATCATAAACATAAGTCCATAGAGGACTCGAACCATAGGCATAGGCATGACTTGAACACATGATATAAGGCATTAGCAGAATAATCTCTAAAATGAAAGTAGGAGGATTATGCTTGAGTAGGAATAGTTTTATCATGACTCCTCCCTGCAACTTGCTACACTGAGAACATTTGGGAGCTCACTTAATTCCCCATCTCCCTCTTAGATCAAAGTCACAATTCTATACTTAAGGACATATCCCCTTATCAAGTATATAGCCACAACTCTCAACATAAAAGAGACATCACCACATACTTAAACTCTAAACTCTCCCTGATGATCTATACTTCGAAGGCCTCGCTTTCCGTAAATGCTACCCTTATCTTTCGCTAGCCTCTATAGCCATCACTCTACAACTCCCACTCTCATGAGCATATGCATTCACACTCCTTATCACAAAAGGGGTATCAGTGTATACATGAACACAACTCCTCTCATTAATCTCTAATACAAAGACACTAAATCATTTCTAGGACATCCCCTTTCAGGGACACTAATCGTAATATCTTTGAACTCCCAAAGTCATCAACTTACGACTAACATTTTCATGGGTATAGACACCCATGCTTCTAAACACTTAGCACTCCATCTTCAATTCCTTAGAATATTATCATTACACCTCTAATCACATAACCTACAAACCAAAGACACATATTGCCTACCTACACTTGTTGAATTCAATTTTAATGAACACTATACAACAACTCCCCAGACTTCTCCGTACTACAAAATTAAAAAACACAAGCTGGGTACACATGACACTTATACCATACAACCTTATCTAACAACACGCTATCTTGGGTTCAACTTATTCTTATATGAATATCGCTCTTATCATCTTAATGACTCAACTACAATTCATTATTTTTAATGTTAGTCCTCAAGTAGATATATCACCATTTATCCAGTCATTTTTTCACAAATTGCCAACCTAGGCCATTCCACACATCACATCAAGGCTACTAATTAATTCCCACAAAACATGCATCATCAATCTCGAGCTACTTTCTCACCACTACACTCCACATCTTGATTTCAAGCCTGTTATCTATCCTCAATTATATACCACCGATAAAGCATGCCACATACTACACTAATCCATCAAATTGGGAAATCAACCCAAATACTTCACTTCACTTAGCTACTACCTACAATCACAACCCTGCCATAACCTCGCTATTACAATTCAAAATTCACTACGTACCTTTTCATATGAAGTACTAGCTTACTACTACTACTTAAAGAAAAAGACCATTAAGGGGTAAAGTCACGTGATAGGATTAGTCGATCTTAATCTTATAATATAACCCATTCCAATCTTATCAACATATTCTAATTCCTCATATCATTCTTACTTACCTAATCATACATCACAATGATCTTCAAAATTCAACAAACACTAATGAACCTCTACCTACAACTTATTAACTAACCCACCCCTCTTCATTCACCACTTACCAATGATTTCTACAATCACCATGACTATCCATTCTGAGGTCCTTCCCTATTTCAAATAGATAATAATCATAGTCAACCACTTCCTTCACAGACTACTATATAATCTACAAATATTGCTACCACATTAGTCTATCACTATACAATGGCAACTCACTCTTCAATCCACGATTATACAACTAAAACTATTTATTTACGCAAATGCCACCTAATCTTGTGACTTCATGTTACTAACTTCTGGATCAACTCACTACCAATAGGTCATGACACTTTAACATATACTACTACTCGGATGGAAATACAGTTCCAACATTCTACTACACATCATTACCCTTATACATCACATCTCCAATAAGAATTTTATTAAAGGAGACTGAATATACTCCATACCTCAGGCTCAGCCGCACAAATGATACAGATAGGGGTATATGCTTAAATCAGCACACTTTAAAGCACTCATGGACTCCTTTCAAGTCCTTGTGCAAATTCATAACTTTATGGACAACTCAATCAGAGAGAACCACACCGCTGGGGGAGCTAGACACTTATACTTGTATCGCCTCGACAATGAGGCATGGCCCATGAAATTGGAGTAAGGAAAGAATTTGTATAACTTTCTTAGGGATGACGCTATAGCACGAACTAGAGTATGAAAGAGGAACATTCTAACTCCATAGCACGAACTAGAACATGAAGAAAAGTAAAACATTCCTAAACGCCTTGTAGCCTCTTGCTTATAAGTGTGGCGCGCTACACACCCATAAATAAGACTTTACCCGATGCGATTTCGCAGACACTTTGGGACCATAAATCATGATCTGATACCAACTTTTTCACGACCCGAATCGAGGCCGTGGCCGTGACGGGTATTCCAAACTATGAAGGCCAGAGAGCCCTTCTAACTTGCAATCACATACACCATTTATATGCAAACGGAATTGCGGAAATACGAAGCAATATAGAATCATGGTCATGTTCTAAGTTAAGCATATCAATATGAAAGAAAATCTATCAACATCGAGATATCTGTTTCTGTCTGTGAAATCTCTAATACATATAAAAATTAACAGAACTGTCTGAAACTGGGACAAGGCCCCCAGTGGACCTAAACCAAAATAAATAACAAGCGAATAAAAAGAAATAGGCCTTCTGGAATAAAGAATGCTCACCAACTGCACACTTCACTTCTGTCTGAATTACTTTACGGCTTAGCACGACCTCTAGACTGAACCTCAGACCCTGAAATATAGGGGGTCAATACAAATATACTGGTACGCAGAGTAATCCAAAATAATGCACTTTTATACAACATAAGTGAGAGCAGTTTGAAATCAATTTATATATAATATATGAAAAAACACATGGTCATATTTAAAAGACTTTGAACAATAATATGAAATCCATGATTCACTCTTTATCTTACTTATGAGCTAGATGGTACACCTTACAATCTGTAATTCCATGGGCTATACAGAATCCGCCCTTGACTCGGCGGCCAAGCCTCCAATCCAAATTTGCCGCAAGGATTGGAGTATCAGTATGGGGAGACACGCAAGACCATACAGCATGGTGCCATGATCCCCTAATTAAATCAACATGTCATGGTAGAGTACAAGACCACAAAACATGGCTCCTAACTACAGTTCCAAAGTGGGACGACATAAATCAAGGTACACAAGACCACACGACATAGTACCATAACCCTGTGTCGGCAAATTACGATTTCTAGCATTGAGTCTTTCAGCTCGTACTTTCTTCGGGTAACCATCTAATTCTTTTTAAGCCCATTTTTAACCTTTTCTTAACATGCAACTTTCTAAATTTCAAAATCTGCAAATCTGAGTGAAATCTGATTTCTATTTTATTCTGAGTTTGTTATGGCATTATCTATTTTGGTGTCGTCACACCAAGACTTGCAATTCATGTTTCAGAGCCATAAAATATCATATCACAGTCTCTTCTTTCAAAACATAAAGTTTGGACTACCATACTTCCAACAATTTACGAAAACTCATACTTCAAAACATTCATAAAATTATGCAAAGGATATCTCTTTTCAACATTTCAACAAACATGTGGTGGTCATGCATCTTTGGCAAAATCATGTAGTTCTTTCGTTATATATATATTTTCAACATCATTCAATCATGTAAAAGTCCCCTCTCTTCAATTCAAAACCATAATCAAGCCATAAACAACATCAAAACATTTATATCATGCTCCCAACAATGCATTTCGAATAAATCATATCTTACGAAAACAAGAAACTTGTAAACAAGAGAGGAATTTCTAATAGATCATGCTCTCAATTCATCATTCAAATTCATCAAACACATACATATATATACTTATACATGGTTATAAATCAAGTTTGGGGGAAATGCCTCAAGACCAAAATAATAATGTCATTAAAGAATTCATAAAGCAACATTGTAATACAAATTCTAATACCCCTTCAAGAATTCATGATTTCATAATGTTTAAATATTGTTGAAACAATTTCTTTATGCCCATGTAGTTTTAGGAAAACCCCACGTACCTTACATTAAAAGATTTGAAAGATGGAACCTCGATCTTGGTCCGTTTCTTGGAATTCTTGATCTTAGGGATGAGTTCTTGATCTTTGGGGATGAGTTAGGGTTTTGATTTTGAGAGGAAGAGTGAATAATAGGAAATTTTGGCTTCTTGGGGTTGAAATTCTATGTTATAGACGGATTTTGGGTGAGGGAAAGTGACCAAAATGCCCCTAGACCAATTAGGAACTGAAAACAGCTTTAAATTCGTGTCAGGTTTTGTGTCGGGGCGCAGTCGATGAGACGCGTCAAGATCGCATCGGCTTACTACCTCACACAGAAAATGCCATAACTTTTCGCTCGGTTATCGATTTTAGGCGAAATTGGTATCGTTGGAAAGCTAATTCAATTATCTACAATTTGGTGGTCTTTAGCTGAAAAATTCTATGTGTATCAAAAGTTATACACGTTTAAAGTAGACCCTTGTAGAATCAAATATCAAACTTTGGATGAATGAATGACTCTTAGCTCAACTTTGCTCCAAGTGATCTTTATGAACACTTTTCACCTCATAATCACTTTATACACTAGGAGAAGGATCGTGACACATGAATAGAAATATAAACCATGGAATTTAAGCTTACGCACGTAGGAACGACGGTTTGATTTCTAACATGAAAAATAGGGGGTGTTACAGTAATGTTCTTTTCCTTGTAGCATACTATGTTATTCACTATGTTCTTAACTAGAAAATAAATATGAACAGTACTCTCGAAGACTTGCTTTCCTTCCAATTCTTTAAGCTAGAATAAAAGTAATTTTCTATTTATGCTCTATAAATTCTTCTCTTTTCTCTAATGTATATTAAAGATAATGACTTCAATTTCTATGGTCACCAACATATATAATCCTGGTTTAGTGAACTAGATTTAGTGGGACCTACCCAAAGCCCAAGTAGTGGATATGAGCGTAATTTCACTACACTTGCCAACGTTTAAGTGGGACAATTGAGATAAGATATAATTTCATGTGGATCTTTCTGATTCTTTCATCTGTACCTCTTCCATAATCTAAGGATATTTAATTTAGAGGTTGTTTATCTTCTAAATAATCCCAAGCATTAAATGGAACTGACCAGCTTCTGCTACTTAGTGGTTCTCTTGTTTATGAACATCTCGCCAACTATCATGGAATATCACTCCTAGTTCTTCTATAAATTAAAGGTCATACGTTATATAACTCTTGTTTAATTATACACTCTCGCACACACATCCATGATCCTATATTTATTTATTGTAAAATCTGTAGCATAGCAGGACGGGTTGCTTTTTTTTTTTTTTTTTTATTAAGAAGTCTGTAGCAGGGAACTTTTATGTAGAGATGAGGGGGTGGCTTTGCGGGGTTTAATGATAATCTTTGCTGTTAATATCCATGTTTACTAATGTGATAGTATGTACTTTGGTAATTGAGCTGAATCTTGAGATGGACTCTTGTCAGCAAAATAAGGATTAGAATCTGTAAGGGATGGTTTGGTGGAGTGTGTTAAAAATAATAATGCATCCATTTGTTTGCTATATTTTTTAAGCCTATTTATAATTAATGTTTGTATTAGTTATATACTCTATATTTATTGTATATTAGGGTATGTATTACTACTCATTCTAATGTATGCATTAGCATAATTAAAGATACAATTATCTCTTAAAAAAAATTTCATGTCCTTTCCACAATATGTATGAAGGGTATTTTTGTAAAAAAGTATTTTCTTAGAAATTATGCAATTTATGTTATTTTTAATACATCAAACCAAATATTATCATAACAAAAATGCAAGTATAACTAAACTAATGTAAGCATAGCTAACACAAATATTACTAATGCCCCAAATTTTGTATTATTCTTTCACTCTATCAAATGCCCCCCTAAGCATATAACAAACAGTTGCTCCTACATATCCTCTGAATCATGACTAATTCCCATATGAGTTATACAGGTCTAAGTAAGGCACTCTACTACATACAGCGTAAAAATTCCTTACACTATCAGTGCATGTAAGTTAAATCTTTAGGAATATGCATGCGATAGACTCAGTTGCCTTTACTTGTAGTTCAAAGATTACAGGGTGTTGTTTACAATAGGGTTTTCTAAGTGCTTCGAATTTCCTCAGATGCCTGCAAATGAAATGTGGATCCAGAGGAAAAGGTGTCTGTGTTTGTTATATAAAATGAAAGTGTACTTGATCTGAGACAACTCTTCTTCTGGCTGCAGAAGTTTTATCTGCACGTCTAAAATTCTATCACTTGCACCAGAGAAGTGACATTTTCTAATATCACTAGCAAGAATGACCATGAAGTACCTAACGGAACCAGTATCTTGTTGAATAAAGCACAATGGCCTGCACTACAGTATTTCTAGGAAGTGTTCATTGCAAGGGATGCATTCCACCGCAGGTTGTGACTAGATTAAGTCATGTACGTACGGAGAATAACAGACTTTCGCCTTGGCGTAGTTCTCAGAGAGAAATATTCTGGACAGTGAAATCTGCATTGAGTAGTCAGGAGAAGCAACTGAGAGCCTTAGATTCTTATTTCCGAAAGCTTCATGATAGAAGGAGAGCATCATCTTCGACTGAGATGGAAAAAGTAACAGATAAATATCATCGGCTTAAAGCAGAGAAGGTACTTCGATCTTTGGAGTACTTTCGTGGAAAAGGTAATGAAGGTATGAATGCAAGAACTGCTAGTTGATGGACCAACTTTATATTACTAACCTTGATATGATCTTGTAACCTTCAAGTTGATTGTTTTTTAAACTTAATTCTGGTGCAGATCCAAAATTCCATACCTGTTCAGCTTCTGATGACAATACAATTGAAGAAGAATCATATTTTCCCACGAAAATAATCAACAGAGGTGGCAGAGCTAAGAAACTAAAACAGTACATGAGGTTAAAAGCTAAGGATGTAGAGAGTTCGAACGAAGTATCATCTAGTTTTTACTTGATGTAAGACATCAACCTCCCATCCAATTTTGCACCTGCTACTTTACTAATGCATATTTCTAATGATTTTTGCCTATGTTGCAGAGGCATACTGGCTTCTATTAATATTGCTGTATTCCTCTTCGAGACAGCTAGTCCAGTCAGCAACTCTGAAATAGGGATATTTTCACTTCCAATGGTATATGGTGCGAAGATAAATCATTTGATCCTACTTGGTGAATGGTGGAGGCTTCTAACACCGATGTTTCTGGTACAAGATTGAAAATTGGTTCGTCCTTACATAATTAATTTCCCTAGAATTGTGTAGAACGATAAGACTATAGCGTGGTATATAATTAAGTTTTTTATGATTGCTAGATGTAAAGGTACCAGCAACCACACAGAAAATTGAGTTTTGCTTTCTTTGGACTAACTTTTGTTACACAATCAGCATTTGCTGATGAACCTCGAGCGCACTAGAGTTATTCAAGATATACAGAAGTAAAACTGCATATGGAGCAACCATTATAAGGGAAAGATCAGCTTAATTTCTCGTTAAGAACAGAACGGATAGGTTAGCTAATAAGAGTTTTAACTTCTATATACTATTAGTATAAACGCTTTTTACAATATCAAGTCATCTAAAAGGTATTTAGAGATAACTACTGATATGACAAGTAATACTCAATAGCTTGTTAAATTACGCTGATAATATGAATGTAATTGGATATAAGTTAAATCCATTTACATTGATTGTTGATTTGCTATGTTGCAGCACTCAGGAGTCCTTCACATAGCCCTTGGTTGTTGGGTGCTTCTAAATTTTGGGCCTCAAGTATGTAAAGCATATGGTTCATTTGCATTTTTCCTGATATATCTTCTTGGAGGAATTTCTGGTAACCTCATCAGCTATCTTCACACTGCGGAGCCAACTGTTGGAGGAACTGTAAGTTCCATTGCCATTACATAATTTCTTTTCCTAGTTCAGCTTATTTGGCCTTAAATGATCTTGTCATCATCAGAAGTTTCAGAAAAATGGAGTCGAAACATGTAGATATCTAGTCATATATTATAAGGTCTATAAGTTTATCACCTCTATGGTACCCCAAAGAAATCTCTATATAATGAAAGCTTGTTTCATGTACCTAGATGAACGATTATGGGAAGCGCGTATTATCTGTTTTGTCACAACTAAGTTGGTTGAGAGCAAGGATGATGAGTAGAGACAGACGAATAAGGAGGAGTATAAGGCAGCTAGGAGAAAGGCTAAGTTAACGGTTACGGCAGCTAAGACAACAGCTTTTGAGAGCTTGTATGCAGCTTTAGAGGAGAAAGGTGGGGATAAGAAGTTGAATAGGCTTGCCAAAGCCAGGGAGCGGAGGGCTTGTGACCTTGACCAAGTGAAATGCATCAAAGGAGAAGATAGTACAGTGTTGGTTGAGAATGTCCTCATTATGAAGAGGTGGCAATCCTATTTTCATAAACTTTTGAACAACGAGGGGGACAAATGTTTTGTGTTGGGGGACTTGGAGAATTCTGAGAAGTGTCACGATTATGGTTATTGTAGGCATTTCAAGGTGGAGGAGGCTAAGGGGCTGTTCGCAGGATGCTTTGGGGTAAGGCGACAGGGCTAGACGAGATTCCAGTGGATTTTTGGAAGAGCACTAATGGGGAAGGTTTGGAGTAGTTGACAAGGTTGTTTAACATCATTTTTAGGGCGGCGAAGATGCCTGAAGCGTGGAGATGGAGTACCATGATTCCTTAACAAGGGAGACATCCAGGATTGCAATAATTATAGAGGTATTAAATTGTTGAGTCATACTATGAAGGTTTGGGAAAGGGTGGTAGAGTTGAGGCTGAGAAGGATCGTGACTATCTTTGAGAATTAGTTCGGTTTTATGCCAGGTCGCTCGACTAGGAAGGCCATTCACCTTGTGAGGAGATTAATAGAGCAGTTTCGGGAGAGAAAGAAGGACTTGCACATGGTGTTTATTGATTTTGAGAAGGTTTATGACAGAGTTTCCAGGGAGATTTTGTGGAGGCGCTTGGAGGTTAGAGGGGTGCCCGTGGCGTACACTAGGGCGATTCAGGATATGTATGATGGTGCAAAGACTCGTGTGAGGATGGTAGGAGGTGATTTAGAGCACTTTTTTGTTTTGATAGGTTTGCACCAGGGATCGACTCTTAGCCCTTTTTTATTTGCCTTAGTGATGGATGTGTTGACGCGGCATATTCAAGAGAGGTTCCTTGGTGTATGTTATTTGCTGATGATGTGGTATTGATCGACGAAACTCGGGGAGGAGTTAATGATAAGTTGGAGATTTGGCGACAGACCCTTGAGTCTAAAGGATTTCGATTGAGCAGGACCAAAATGGAGTACTTAGAATATAAGTTTAGTGATATGTCGCAGGAGGCTGATGTGGTTGTGAAGCTCGACTCTCAGGTCATTCAGAGGAGGGAGAGTTTCAAATATATGGGATGTATGATTCAGGGCAATGGCTTGATTGACGAGGATATCACGCATCGTATTGGGACAGAGTGGTTGAAATAGAGGCTCGCTTTGAAAGTTTTATGTGATAAGAAGGTACCCCTAAAGCTTAAAGGTAAGTTCTACAGTATGGCACTCCGACCGGCTATTTTGTATGGAGTGGAGTGTTGGTCAGTTAAGAACTCCCACATCCAGAAATTGAAGGTGGCGGAGATGAGGATGTTGCGATGGATGTGTGGCCATACCAGGAAAGATAGGGTGAGGAATGAGATTATTCGGGAGAAGGTGGAGGTGGCTTCGGTGGAGAACAAGATGCGAGAAGTGCGGTTACGTTGGTTCGGGCACGTGATGAGGAGGAGTTCTAATGCTCCAGTGCGGAAGTGTGAGTCACTGGCTATGAATGGTTTTAGGCGGGGTAGAGGTAGGCTGAAGAAATATTGGAGGGAGGTGATTAGACATGATATGAAGTAGTTACAGCTGACAGAGGACATGGCCCTTGATAGGAAGGGGTAGAGGATGCTGATTAGGGTAGAGGGTTAGGGGGTGGGAGCGTTTCTTTATTTGTGTTTGGAGTTTCTTGTTCATGGGTGTTGAGTGATGCCTATGTTTTCGGTTAGATAGTTTTTTAGTAGTATCTGGTGGCTGTTGTATTACTTTGTGGATACCGGTGTTATTTTATTTTGCATACTGTACTAGTCTATACGCATTTATATTTTGTGATTTGCTATACTGTTATCGACCCTAAGCCGGAGGTCTATCGAAAACAGTCTCTCTGCTTCTTCGGAGGTAGTGGCATGGCCTGCATACACTCTATCCTCCCCAAACCCCACTGTGTGGGAATACGTTGTTGTTGAAGATCTATAAATTTATCAACTGCGCATATTTCTCTTTTTTTCCTGGATCAGCTGTGTATTAAGCTACTGGTTTGGAACTCTTATGATACATTAAGTTATTTGACGAACAGTATCACATTTTAGGGACCTGGTTTTGCAATAATAGGAGCTTGGCTCATTTATCAAGTCCAGCACGAAGACATGCTAGGAAAAGAAGCTCCTAAAAGCATGATCGAAAAGGCGATAATAGCAACTACTTTCATCTGTGTCCTAAGCAACTTTGGGCCTATAGATGACTGGTTAGTACTTAGCACCTCCCTTCATACCAATTTATGTGGTACAGTTGACAATAGTTTCGATGTTTGCAGGGCACATTTTGGAACAGCATTGATGGGAATAGCATATGGCTATCTTATATGTCCAACTCCTCAAGTAGAAAGTGTTGCATCTTCAGAAAGTGATCAAAAAGAAGGAATCTCAATGGCTAAAAAATATTCAGATCCTTGTAAATCCCTTTTTTACTTCTCGCTCTTTATTCTGCTGCTTGCTTCTTTGCTTTTGGTAATAGAACCTCCTCTCAACTCAATAGCTGGAGCTGGAGATAAGTTCTATATAAGCTGAAGCAGGCAGTGACGGAGCTAGGATTTTCACTAAGAGGGTTTAATGAAGAAGTAAACCTACGGAGAAGCCAAGGAAATTCAACATCTACTATATATACATAAAATAATTTGAACCTTTTATATACGATGTAATTTTCCACACGGATGAGCCCTTTACTTCCACTTCGCTGCGCACAGGAAGCAGGGTACTTAGAGAAAAAAAACAATACGTTGTAATACAGTGTTATGGAGATAGTTTTTGAATAAATGAGCTTTACAAAATTTTCTTACTGTTTTGATCTCTGCATATTCGTGTACAATTTCATCATACATGATCATCATGATGTTAAACCATATCTTCTGTCCAGATTTGGTTGGTTCTAAACTATTGTATTATAACAAAGAAGTACAAGGTTACAAGTGACCTACTATTGAATGTTGCAGAAGTTGTTAATTAGATAAAATAGTCTACTTCGAGCGCGATAAAAGTTGACATAAAAGATTGATCAATTGAGGAAAGGATCATTTTTCACTAATTTTACCAATTTCTAACTGCCTGACTAATTCAAAACCTTTTTCTATCAAGAAGGCCCATGGGCTTGGAAAGAGAGAGTGAAGTGGGCTTAATTCACAAATGCAAGCCCAGCAGCGTTATTGTTAGTTATCAAAACTTGTCGACACCTGTAAAGGGTAGCAACGTAGTCCTCTTGAAGACACCACGTATATCCAACAAACCAAAATATTGAACTCCTATTTTCAGGAAAAAACCAAGCAAGTCTTATAATACTAGTAGTAGCAAGCAAGCAAAATTGATGCAACTCTGATTCTCAGCAGACATTAAGTTAAATCATGAAATAATGGCGGTGGGAAGAGGTGGGAGAAGTCTTATGGGACCATTCTTGGTCATAAACTTAGTAGTTTATTTAATTGTACTAGGACTTGCTGGCTGGTCACTTGACAAATACATTGATGGCGAACAAAATCATCCTCGTATGTCACCTCACCTCACCTCTTTGAATTGCTTCTTCCTAAAATAACATGTGTTTTTTGAGTTGTATTGCTCAATGTGTTAATTACAGATTTAGGTGGGAACCCATCGACAAGTTTTTTGTTGATGTTTGCATTGATTGCTGGTGTAATAGGTGCTTCCTCTATGCTACCTGGGTTTGTTCATCTCCACAAATGGACTAGTCAAAGTTTGGCTACTGCTGCTTCTTCTGCGATCATCTCTTGGATTATGACTGCTCTTGCTTTTGGGTATTAATAACTACTCCTATTACTACTTCCACTCTCTCTTCATGGGCAAACTCAATTTGTTCCAAATTATATGAGGCTCATTTCTCGTCACTCAACTTATAGTTATATCTCCCAAAAAAAAAGAAGTTGAAATTGCACTCACAGCTATTAGTCGACAATGTTACCATATGAGAAATCTAACTCAAAGTATATGATATGCAATCTTTAAAATAGAGTTTTAACTTTAGCGTAGAATTTGTAATAGCGTTGGAATAAGAACAGGTGGCCTGATAATACGGTAGCTTAGACAAATACTTTGCCTATAAGTACCATAATTAGAGGACTAACTCGCTGACGAATGTGTTTGATGAACTGATGATGATGATGATGATGATGATGCAGTCTTGTTTGCAAGCAGATAATAATGGGAGGTCACAGAGGAAAACGTCTGGTAATTGTCTACATGATTCCGACTACTGCCGTTTCATATTTAGCTACAAAATTTACTACTGTTATAGAATTCATTTCTTCTACTTTTGTATAATGGACAGCAAACTTTGGAAGCGTTGATCACTATAGCTATGGTGAGTCAGTTACTCTATATACTGTTGTTGCACGCTGGGATCTGTCGCAGCAGCTACGGCCCTGTTTATGGTTCCTATGGGCCT
Source organism: Capsicum annuum (assembly GCF_002878395.1). Lineage (NCBI taxonomy): Eukaryota > Viridiplantae > Streptophyta > Magnoliopsida > Solanales > Solanaceae > Capsicum > Capsicum annuum. Next base: position 141,264,205 of record NC_061112.1, read on the forward strand.
CAGCACTAGCTTGCTCAAGTCAGCTTCCTTGGTCCAGCTTAGGAATTGCTCCCTCGATGATTAAAATGCCAATATTGTTTACACCATCAGTCCATATAAGTTAAAAGTACGTGTGCAGAACCACCGTTAATCCGGTCTCTGGATGAACTGTTTAGAATGTTACTATGCGGATTAGACACAAACTTGCACATTGTATATTCAATTATCTCAGGGAAACTTGTACTTTGTATGCCCAATAATAGAAGTAACATATGCTTGGATTTCAAGTTTTTTTGCTTCAATGGAGTGGTTTAATCACTTATATTTCACTCTCTTTTTTATAGACTGGGGCAGTCAGGATAGCTGTACATGAAATCTGGGTTCTTGTTTTAGAAGGTTCATGGGGAATTTAGAACACTAGATGAAAGGGTTATAATTCCTGCATTGAAATGCAAGGTCTACTAGAGAAGAACAACATGCTGAGTTCACAAACCAATTTTTACAGAAGTGTAATGTGTAGTGGAGGCCAAAAGAATGGCGCTAATGGTACTGGCATTCCAATATCTGGATTTACGCAGCAAGAAGAAGGCAGAAGTAGCCTATTCACAACATAATACCAGTAGATTAACAGAAGCACACAGCAGTAAGTTCCCAGAAGGGGACCATTAATCACCAACCCAGCCAGAAAGAGAAAAATTCTGGACTGTCCACCTCAGTTGCATATAGAGAGTTCAATAATAATACAAGTACAACCAAACCACCTCATACAACAGTAACACTGAAGCAGATGCCTACCTGACTTCAGACTTAAAACTTGACACTTCTAAAGCGACTACTCAGACTCAAATGTCAGCCACTCTACACTCGCCATAGTATGGCGGCCACCACAAGCAACGAGTTTAGCACACCAACGTCCTCCTTCAGCACTGCTGACATCACTTGGAGGCGGAATATTTACTGGAACTTCCGATGGATGACCAGTTGTCACCTTTCTACCATATCCTAATCGTCCATGGTCTCCCCGCCCAAACTGCCACATGACAAATAGCCAATCAGTTGTTATTTTATCTTCAAGTACAAGAACATAGCAATACAGAACCATAATCATTTTCTGATATGTCTCTCCCTTGGGAAATGGATGTGTCAAAATTGAAATATGAGGTGTTGTCTACAGATTGCGGAAATATACGTGCTTCAACTGTTGTTCAACATACTCACATTTCAACCTTTTCCAAAAGCTTAAAGAGGGATGACGGATTGCCCACAAGAATGTTATTCAAATCTGTGTTGCTATAACAAATTTGCTAAAGAGTTTTGGACAAGAAAATTGCATGTTTTCCTTAAAGATTTTAAACAAGTAAAAAAGACGAGCTTTAGTATGAGCCTAGTTATTCAAATTCGAAGGATTAGAAGGAAAAACAGTGTCTACTACTCACAGAAAATATTCGACCATCATGCGTTAATGCAACAGAGTGTGTGCCCCCACATGAAACCTGTATCATTAGAAACAGAAATTAGAGAAAGAAGCACTAAAAGCTAGTGAAACCTGTGTCTTGGATATCATGGTACATGTAGAAACAGAAAAGCAACAATTTTCTCAGAGAACGGAGATGAATAAATCAAGCACGAACATTCACAATCAGATTACTCTTCTTGCACTCTCTATGATGAACTAACAAGCACGGATAGATAATACAATGTTGCATCTCGGTATCAGATTTTGGTTTTGCTGTATTTTTTAAAATTTTTAGGCACGTGTATCGTTGGTCAGTTGGCTGTGCCCATTGGTTTGGTCACAAGTGTCCTATTTTAGAATGCCACATGGATACTAAGTATGTCCCAAAATTGATGAGAAATATGGGCAGAGATGTAATGAGCAAAAACTATTAGAGACGGTAAGCGCAATTGCCTGCCCTGTCTCTCCACCTGGGTAGCTCAACAACAATGGAAAATATACAATCAAACTCAGGAGAAACATTCCACATTCTTACTCAAAACTCCAGAAGAAGAAGAATAGCTGAGTCAGACTGTTCTCTTGATTATTTTATTTCATCCTTTAAATTTGGACGCTTTTCTCATTTGCTGCTCCATTGTGTTTTCCTTTTTAATTGTACGTTAAAATCTTTTTCTTTGCTATATGCTTTATCTAGTGCTATTTGGGATGCTTTATCAAGAACTATATGAATCTAATTATTTTTGCATTTGTTTGACAGCTATAAATACTCCTCGCAATATTCACAGAATAGTTTAAACTACGCATAATTTTGTATAAACCGGCGTCCCTTTAATTCTAGTAACTTCTGCGTCTTCCTGCCATATTTGTGCCAGTTAGAAGATGAGCAATATTTCAGTCAACTAACATTTTGGCAAAGGCAGACTTCTTATTCAGTCTAAAAATAAACTTTATCAAAAAGAAAAAATTAGTCTAAAAATAATGAACATGAGTGCAGTTTTCATTTTTCCTGGACATTCAAGTTATATTTCATAGCTTTGCACCTCCATCAGATACACAGAGAGTGTGCACGAAGCACAAGGCAGTGACTTCCATAGTGATGAGCAGAAAAGAGGCCTACTGATAATGAAGGATATGAACAACCCACCTGGACAATGTTCTCCCCAGCTAAAAGTTGAACCTTTTGTGGCACCATTTTACTACTCTTGTCATCTCCAAATCCAAGTCTACCATGTTCTCCTCTTCCCCAGCCATGAACCTACAATAAGCAGAGTTAACACACAGTAAACCCAGGTTGTGGACTATAGAGGATCATGAGACTGTAAGTCTATATTGAGGTTCTTCCAAGGCACAAGATTAGCAGAATGGGAGAACGTGTAGCCAGGTCTGCACAGTGATCTAGGTGAATTCCTGTAATAAGCAATCTTTCTGACAAAAATGATGGCCATGAGAAGTACAAAGCAAAAGTACAAACCTAAATTTGTCAAACTTATTCGCCAAATTGACCACATATTGGACCTATTTGCTAACGAAGCACTATGATTATATATTCTATCGTTTGGCAGATAAAATAATTAACAAAACAGAACAATTTTAAATAAAACAGGTTACAACATTTCACATCTCTAAGCTGAGACCAGCCTTACACATCGGAACCTGCCATACAAACCATTGCTTCAATACCAATTTTTCAAGTGCAAAGAGAGTGTCGTACATAGTGGCGGAGATTGTTAGAATACTGACAACCTCCTTTGCAATCCAAGAAATATCACTCGTGAGCATGAGACGAAAAGCTGGGGTATTCTAATCAACAAACTGCATATTGCCTACTATATGCAACTTCATAGAACCATCTTTCTAGTATAAGTAAAATGATTTTAAAAAAAAAGGGGGGAGAAAAGCACCAATCATGAAAGTATTTTCACTTTGCTTTTGCGCAAGCCAGAAATAAAGGGATCAGGAGATCTTTTGATCAGATACTATTAACAATGACATATAGTCAGATGCACAATGTTCAGACGGAGGTGTATTTTATATTGAAGGAACATATATACTGATTGTTGTTACAAAAGTACAGGAGACGAAGAAAAATATATAATGCAGAACTAACATAAAACGTTAAGACACAAGATATACCTCTCCCTCGTCTGTCAAAGCTGCAGAATGCCATCCTCCAGCAGTAATATCAACCTGGACATGAAAATAGAAATATCTTACATACTTCTTTTATTTATACATCTTATATGCTCGTGATAACTCTTTGGCCCATTTCCGTTCTAAAATCAATAGAATTGGTAAGGGCTTGTGATTTTCATGCAGTAAGTTTGTTGGTAAGGAGATATATCCAAAGAAACTGGACTGAACAACTGGTCCTTTAACATGATGAACAACTTAATGTGCAACAGATGGAGATGCTTCTTGAGAAAATGAAGAGAAATATGAGAAGTAGAAGTCGGACAAAAATGAACAAGTACAAATCATCTTACAAACAGAATAACAATCAAAATGACAAGGAGGACAGACTAATACAAACCAAAGTGAGACCAGATAGCCCTTGAACAGCAATTGGTTGTGATCTTGGCTGGGTATCCCCAGTTCCAAGTTGCCCATACTCATTATTACCCCATGCCATTAGAACTCCGTCATCAAGAAGAGCCAAGTTATGAAAAGCCCCTACTGCAATCAACCTCACACTTGCAAGACCTTGTACACGGACAGGAGTAGAAATTTGCTTTCTGCAAAGTTTAGTGCAACACTAGTGAAATTCTTAAACAAAATAATGATTTGTTGTAAGTATCATGGTTGCTGGAGACCAATGATTAGAATAGATCATACATGTCACCAGGAGGCCATGGTTGACCCCATGTCCATACTTGTCCTTCCCTTGTAAGAACAACCGAGTGTGTACCACCAGCAGCTACCTGTTATGTAAAAAATTAGAATTTAATGAAAATAAGGCAACACATTCAACATTGCTGCACATAAGATAAAGATTCAGCTGAAAGAGAAGAAACTGTTAATAGGTCTACATGTATTGGGATCTGGTTGGTGAAAACCTCTAAGTGAACTAGTTTTCTCCCTAACAAAAAAGAATTAACTATTGAGCAAATGAACTTGAACATATATCTTAAAGCTATTGCTATCGAATGGATGTTCAAAAAGGAAGAAGTTCAAGAGTTAGCAACAAATTTGCTGACATGAGGCTTAAACCCAGACACCAGAGGTTAGAGAGTACAAGTAAATATCCAGAATGTACTCAGTAAAGTGCAGAAATCCTGCAACTCCATTTATGAGAATCCACAACAAAAATCAACATAAAAAACTATTTGCAGCATCATTTGAAGAGTCATCAACCAACAAAACAAGGAAAGAAGCTGCACGCACCCAGCCCCTCGTATGAAATGAATCAATATAACGAGAGTGTCACCTGACGAACAGAAAGCTTAGCAGCACAACGTTTAGGGATCACAATATCTCTCTTTATAGGCCTTCCAGTGTCATCTTTCCTTTCTGGTTCTTCACCACATTGCCCGTACTCATTACCACCTGCAAGGGTCATAAACTTGAAAAAATAAATAACGGCTTCAAGTAACCGGAATCCAGTAATTTGAATACCAAAGTATAAAAACAGCTTGCTGAACATTGGAAGAAACTAGAAGCTATTAAAGCAGATTACAACGAAGTTCAACGATGTTAACTTTGTGGATATACAATCTACCAAAGCTAAAAAAAATGAAAAAGCCATCCTAACTTGGGAATACAATAATACTTTTGTAACCCTTCTTGTTCTAGAGACAAAATGGTAATAAGGACAAAGACGAAAGAAAGCAAAGGCATACCCCAAGCATAAGCCTTGCCTTGATCATCTACAGCCAAACAATGCCAACCACCAATCGCCGCCTGCAATCAGAGAAATCCAATAACACCTACAACAACAAACTCCAGCAATTCATTTGCGCAAATAGAACTTAAAGCTGACATCCTAATTATTACCTGAACAATTTTCACATTGGCAAGAGCTTTAACCTGACTAGGAATATTCTCAGTTTTAGTCTCAGGTGGATGTCCCAAGGTCCCTCTCTGATTCCAACCCCATGTAAATAACTGTTCATTCAACACACCCAGAAATCAAAATCACACAACAGAACAAGAAATTCAATCAATAACCAGAAGAAAAGAAAAAGGGTATTATTATCAGGAGCATACTTTTCCATCTTCACAAATAGCAAGAGAGTTTCTACTACCAGCAACAACGGAAGAAACATTTTCTGAATTTAAAGCTTCAATTGAACAAACCCACTCTCTCTCTTCATTGTTTCCAATACCCAATTGACCATCTTCTCCAGAGCCCCTGCTCAATAAACATATACAATAAAGATTTGCTTTTTATGAATTTTAAGCAAGTGAGAAAAGTTTTCAGCTGGCTTACTTACCAAGCGATGACGGCGGTTCTGGTAGCCATTTATACTTGTGGCTGCCTGCTCTCTGTTTTCTGTATGTTTTTTCAAACTCTGATTTTCAAGAATCGGTATTGGGTGTGTGCATACAAATGGTGGACTCCTCACTAATTATGAATGGGTTGGACACTGGACAGTGGAGGCGCCCCTAATACACATACACTGCATATTATGCATTCTCTAATTATTGGCACTTTGGGAATGAACAACTTTATTTTAGTCCAGCAGATATGTACCACACTACCAGTATCTTTTAAGTAAGATTTTTTATTTTATTTTACTCGATTCGTTTTAAATTTTTAAACAGTATAAATCTCGACCTTAGAGCTTAATTACAAAAAAAAAAATTAATATTTTACCTAATTATTAAAAAAAATGGTTTTAAATTTATTGTGATACATAATTAACTCCTTATACATCCAATACATATCCAATGATGGTATAATTTTTCTTTTGTAAAAATACACAATTATCTCTCAATATACTCTTTTCGATTTTGAGTTTGTCGAGATTCATAAAACATCCAACGAAAATACTTTTTTTTCTTGAAAAGATACATAAATAGATTTCAATATATTCTTTTCGATTTTAAATTTGTCAAGATATATAATTAGTTTCCTGATACATCTAAAGATACATAATTAGGGATGTGCAAAAAGCGAACCGATAAAATATTATTGGTTTATTGTTATTGGGTTAACGATTTTTTAATGATTTTATAAAATAAAATTATTGGGTTATTGGTTCGGTTCGATTTTTTCTTATTAGGTTATTGGGTAAACTGATAACCCAATAAGTATATATATATATATATATATGTGTGTGTGTGTGACTTATTATATACTTCTTTTTAATTTCTACAATTTAAACCTATTATTCAATTATACAAACTCTTAATTTTCCCTCCACATTTAGAGCCCATTTGGATAGGATTAAAATCTGGTTAAACCGATTTTTAATCTCTTTTTTAGTTTTTTAAGGTGTTTATAAAATTAAAAAGTGCTTAAGAAAACTAAAAATCGATTAAAAGAATCAAAAAGTGAGAAGCTGGGTACCCCAACTTTTGTTTTTTAGATTAGAATTCTTTTAGATTTGACCAAAACATTTATTTTTTTATCCCTTATATTTGTCTCTAATTCCAACAATATCCTAAACTTATAATCCTTAAATATATATTATTTTTTTTCTTTTTTCTTTTTGACGCTTCGCTTCATCTCTTCCCTCCAATTTCCTCTTTATCTTTCTTCTTTGTTTTCATTGAATCCACCATTACATCGGAGGTTCGTTCAAAAATTTTATTTTAAAATTAAAAATTATAAATAATTCACCTTATTTATAGTATTAACACCTTTAAGGACATTTACGTCATTTTAACAATAAAAAACGTTTAAAATCACTTGTCTACCAAACACATCAACAGTTTTTTTTCAGTTTCAGCACTTCTATCCAAATACTTATCTACTTAATTTATAAGCACTTATTTTAAGTTTTTAATCACTTAAGCTAAAAAGCTATTTTTTTAATCCTATCCAAACGGACTCTTAGTCCAAACTTGAAGATTCTTGTAAATTAAAACACATCATATAAGATTTTTGGTTGCAACTAAGATTTATTTTTTTTCCTGTTAGTTATTACTACTTCTATTTTATGAGTATTTTTTTATCTGTTAAACCGAAAATCGAATCATTAAGGAATAAAAATCAATAAATCGAAAATCGATAAAAAATATCTTATTGATTTGGTTATTGGTTTAACATATTTAAAAATCAAAAACTGATAAACCGAACCGATAATATATAAAATCGATCCGACCGATGCACACCCCTATACATAATTAGATAAAATTTTTGTAATTACTTTATAAATATGAGGAAGGGGAGCCTTGGAGTAACTGGTAAAGTTGCTGTCATGTGACCAGGAGGTCAGGGGTTCAAGCCTTATAAACAGCCTCTGGCAGAAATACAAGGTAAAACTGTGTACAATACACCCTTATGGTGGGGCTCTTCCCCGGACAGTGCTCATAGCGGTAGCTTTAGTGCACCGGGCTGCCCTTTACTTTGTAAATATGAGAATTTGTATAAATATAATAAGTTAAAGTTGTATATATTTATGTTATTTTTCCTTTTTTTTTTAGTTTATTTTTCCTTTTAGTCTTTTTTTTTTATATAAAGAAAGTATTTCTTTCCTTTTTGATAACTCCACATTTATGGCCATAGGACTTGGGAGGATGCCTTTTTATTAATCTCTTCATTTTATTTTATTTTGCTATTTTTACTTATCTATTTTAGTAAATCTATAAACTATATCTATATCTATAATCAATAATCAATAATCAATAATATATTAAAAGTGTGAAGAGCCTTAGAAAAGTGACTTGAACTTTTTGCCCTGCATTAAAAGTCTCCTCTTTAGACAGAATCGTCTTTTTACTATCTTCCTCAAATTATTATTTAGTTATTATTAATATTAGAAATTTGAAATTAATTAAAATCCTTATATGAGTTAGGAAATAAAGTTCTAAATCAATTCAAATCTTACCTTACATGTAATTTATTAATAAATTAAATAAATAAAAAAATAATGTTAATTTGAATTGAAAATAACAAAAAAAAAAGGTCCAAAGCAAAAAAGAGAACAAAAAAAAGGAAAATACATAATTGGAAAGAAAATTTAATTGGATTGAAAAGGAAAAAGAAAAAGAAATCGTGTGGAGGCAAAACGGAAAAAAAAAAAACATAAAAACAAAAAAGATTTACATTAAATAAATACAAATTGAATTGATGAAAAAAGAAAGTAAACTAAACCTAAAATTTCTTATAAATTGAGAATTCTTCCTTTCTACAATAATACGTCCACAATATAGTTCTTAAATAATTTTTTCCTTTATTATCATTGTTCATAAATTTGATTGTGATTTAAGGTATGTTTTCTAAAATTTTTATTTTTGATATTTACAATCTTGATAATATCTATAATTAAAGAAATAAATTTGTTTGTGATTTGAGATAAGTTTTTTAAAATTTTAATTAGTATGTTCTTGAAGTTTATAATAATAAATCATCATGTATTCCTGATAGACAATTGCTAATTGAGAAGTTTTTAGTGAAATATTAATAGTATTTATGATTGAAGAGACAAATTTTCTTGTGATTTGAAGTAAGTTTTCTAAAATTTTAGTATGCTTTTTATGTTATAAAAATAAATTATCATGTATTTTTGTTAGACGATCTTTTTTGTGATTTTTTTTATAATAACTTATATACAATAAATAATTTAAAATTGATTTATTTACAATTTTGACCAAATTCTTTGGATTATATTTCATCCTAAGAAATTGGTTAGCCGCTCTAATTGTATATGGATTTCTTCTTTTTTTTTTTTTCCTTTTATCCACTTAAGGTATTAGGAGATTTAGTTAAATTAACAATCTAGCTTTTAGAAAAGTACTAACTGAATTGAATTCTAATGATATCATATAATTTTATTCAAAAATAAATTTAAAAGAACTGAAAGTAGAATTTTAATCCAATGACTATATATTTATAGTATAATAGGCATGTTTATTTATTAATCAAGATATATTTATAGTTTACACGTCGTAGATAAACTTATAGGTGATAGATGAATTTACATGTGGTAGATGAATGTCGGTCGGCTTTGAAGATTTTTTTCAGATAAAGGTTAGGTTTAATTGTATTGAATTTATATCTCTGTTTTGATTTTTTTTTTTTGTGTAAAGGTTAAGTTTAGTTGTATTATTTTGATATCTCTATTATCGTATTATTTTATTGTAATTCACAGGTGCTAGATGAGTGTCAAATGGCTTTGAGAAAATTTTTGTGTAAATGTTAGATTTAACCAAAAAGGCTCAAAAATACCCCTGAACTATCCAAAATAGCTCAAAAATGCCTTTCGTTAGATTTTTGGCTCAAAAATACCCCTCCGTTATATATTTGGCTCAAAAATACCCCTCCCTCTAATGAAATTCAAAAAAGGATCAAAAATACCTCTGAACTATCTGAAATGGGTCAAAAATATCCCTCTGTTAAATATTTGGCTCAAAAATACTCCTCCCCTTAACAAAATTAAATTATTTCGTTAATTTATATAAAGTTCATCATTTAATTTATATTTCGTTAATTTCTTTAAGTGAAAATTTATATTTCGTTAATTTATATTTCGTTAATTTCTTTAAAGATTAAAAAGATGTAAAGTGAAAATACCTTTTTAGAATAAATGTACGTTTATTTTCCAAATCAAATTCAACCAATTTATATTATAATTCAAAAGCTTTTTTCATTATCTTATTTTTAGAATTTTAAAAAATACTTTTATGTAAAAAAATTAAAGCATTAGGGTTAAAAAGTTAAAGTTAGGGTTTAATTCAATCGAAATAATTTAATTTCGTTAAGGGGGGGGGGGGGGGGGCATTTTTGAGCCAAATATTTAACGGAGGGATATTTAACGAAATTAAATTATTTCGATTATTTCATTAATTTATATAAAGTTCATCATTTAAATTATATTTCGGTAATTTCTTTAAGTGAAAATTTATATTTCGTTAATTTCTTTCAGGATTAAAAAGATGTAAAGTGAAAGTACCTTTTTAGACTAAATGTATGTTTATTTTCCAAATCAAATTCAACCAATTTATATTATAATTCAAATACTTTTTTCCATTATCTTATTTTAAAATTAAAAAAATAATTTTATGTAAAAAATTAAAGTATTAGGATTAAAATGTTAAAGTTAGGGTTTAATTCAATCGAAATAATTTAATTTCGTTAAAGGCAGCGGTATTTTTGAGCCAAATATTTAATAGAGGGGTATTTAACGAAATTAAATTATTTCGATTATTTTGTTAATTTATATGCGAGAGATGAGATAAGTAGTGTAGGACGAAAGATAATGCTTCAACTTCTGTGCTACCCAAGTTAAGGCGCAACACGTCCTTTCAAGAATAGTATACCTGGCCTTATATGCAGTGAACTTCTTGCTAAGATAATAAATAGCCTGCTTCTTTTTGCCTGTGACATCATGTTGACCCAAGACATAACCGAAAGAATTGTTCATGACTGATAAATATAAGATCAAAGGCCTACCAGGCTCCGGTGGTACCAGCACGGGCGGATTTGACAGGTATCTTTTGATTCTGTCGAACACTTCCTGACATTCTTCAGTCCATTCTACTGAAGCTACTAAAACTCCCTCCTAACAGGGAGAGGAGTGGCTTCATAATTGTTGAGCCAAACAGCTGGACCTATGAATTGCACGTCTGCCTTACTGGTACCATCTCCTTCTTCGACCATATCAACCTCAATAAGAAGATTCTAGAAGTCATCAACCAATTTAGCTTTAAATTCCACATGCTTCGTGATACCGCTCTTAATAAATAATTCACTGAGTAGTGGCATTAGGCGAGGGAGTGACCATGTTTCCTTTTTCATTCCCCTGGCTTTCTTCAAATCTTCAATAGTGGGCTCAAATCCCAGACCAAAAGTGCCCATGTTCTCACTTGGACATATGGGACAAACTATACCGTGCAGAGATGCTCCCAAACCCCTTCCAAGCTCAAATCCGTATTTCAAAAGTTCACTCACCATCATGATAGAAGTGGAAGACAATTGTGGTCCCGGTATAACCTGCCCTTCAAGGATACGATTTACCGGCACTATATCAAAAATTTGATAGACAAATGTCTCCTCTACGTTATTTGCTTCAATAAGAGACAAGGGAGAATCTTCGCAGGCGGACAAATCTCCTTCACCGTGAATAACCACTTCTTGCCTGTCATGCTCAAACTTAATCATCTGGAGCAGTGTAAATGCAACCGCCTTAGCCTTGTGGATCCACGGCCTTCCTAACAACAGGTTATAAGAGGGGTCTACATTCAATACTTGAAACTCTATGGCGAACTCAACAGGCCCTATGATCAACATTAGTTCTATTTCGCCAATGAAGTTTGATTTTTCACCATCGAAAGCCCTGACAAATACATTGTTGGGCCTTATTCTCTCAGCACCAATATTCAACTTTTGCAAAGTAGAAATATGGCAGATATTTGCACCTAAACCTCCGTCAATCATAACATAAGTAACGTAGAAATCTTTGTACTTCACTATAATGTAAAGGCCCCGGTTATGCCCTGTACCTTCAACAGGCAATTCATCGTCAGAGAAGCTGATTCGATTGACCTTAAAGATTTTTCCAACCATTTTCTCAAGCTAATTTACTATAATCTCCCTAGGAACATATGCTTCATTTAATACCTTCAGTATAATATCACGGTGTTCCTTGGAATGCAACAACAAAGATAAGAGGGAAATTTGAGCAGGGTTTTTTTTCAACTGATCTATTATTGAATACTCTGGCAACTTCATCTTTTTCAAAAATTCTTTGGCTTTTTCTTCAGTAATGGGTTTTTTGATAGATGAAGGTCCACTCACCACTGGCTTGGACTTCCTTAAGCTTTCAGGCACGTAGCATCTCCCTGACCGAGTCAAACCCCCTACCTCATCTACATCTTCCACTACTTCCTTTCCTTGATAGGTCATCAGAGTCCGCTTATAATTCTAGGGAACCCTTTTTGTGTTAACTATCGGAGGCTGGGTCACCGGTTGGAGGACAATATGCGCTGCCAGTGCTCCTTTCACTGTCAGGATGGGCTTACCCGGAGCTCCTACCACCGTCAACTTAGGCTTATCCTGACTTGAATCAACATCTCTTCTGGCACCTTGCACTGTGATCAGCAGTTTCTTTGTGCTTTCTAGGGCTTTATCTTCTCTCATTCGTTCCTGATTCAATGACATTGCTTTCAAAGATTCTGCTACATTCACTGATTTTTCCTCATTGGCCTGTATCTTGACAATAGGCTTATAACACCTTGACGATTCTTTCCCATCATATATCAATTCTAACATATTGGTTTCAGCATGGGTTGGCAGCAGATTTTGGTTAATGTTTGGAGCCTCCGGGAATTGGACCTGCATCTGATTTGTGTCAATTAAGTCTTGGATAGCTCTCTTTAAATGCCAGCATTTCTCGATATTGAGACCTTGCATGTCAGAACAGTACGCACACCTTAAAGAATAATCGAGATTTCTTGGGGGTGGATTTGTAAGCTTCCTTGAATTGGGCTTAAGACTTTCATCTTTCTCAGCCTATCAAACAAGCTAGCATATGACTCCCCAAGAGGTGTGAACTGATTTTTGACTGCCTTCTCTTTCTTGTACTCGGGCCTGGGTTGGAAACCGGGTCTGGAGTGGTTTTGGTAATTTAGTGGAGCTGATGGGCAATTTTATGGAGCTTGCGCGCACTATTACGGGTAAGAAGTGGTTTGGGCATATGGCTGCACGTTATATACTGGGTACGGGGGTGGTGGAATGGAGTATAATGGGTTTTATGGAGGGTAGTAATGGTGGGGAAGAATATATGGAGCTTGGGCGTAGACTTGGGCTTGGGATTGGGGATAGGGGCGAGGCGGTCTTTTGGAATAGGAATGGGTTCCAGCTATGACAGTCACCACGTCCTCTTTCTTCTTTTTACCTTTGAATGCGCCAGATCCACCTTGAATCGCTTGTGTGGTGGCTTTTAATGCGGTAAAACTCACTATTCGGCCGGTCTTAATTTCGTCCTCTATTATCTCACCCATTTTGAGGACTTCAATAAAAGACTTTCCCATCGCCGGAAGTAAATGATGAAAATAAGTCTCATCCTGTGCCTGAATGAAAACCTTTACCAACGTACTTTCCTTCATCGGAGGCTTTAGCCTGGCGGCCTGTTCACGCCACCTTATCGTGTATTCCCTAAAACCTTCAGTGCTTTTCTTCTTCATGTTGACCAAGGATTTTTCGTCCGAAATCAGGTCAACATTATACTGAAAATGTTGCACAAACTCAGAAGCTAAGTTTTCCCAGCTGTTCCACTTGTCGATATCTTGATCGACAAACCATTCTGAAGCCAGATCAGAAAGACTCTCGCCAAAGAAAGCCATAAACAACTTTTCCCTTCCCCCTGCAGCCCTCAATTAGTTGCAATAACATCTCAAGTGTGCTACAGGATCACCGTGACCAAGACCTTCAGGGAGCGAAGGAGGAGGCATGCCATTAGCCCATGCTCGGTGCAAATCTATCAATTATTGCCTGAGCCTTACTACCTCATCATTACATTCTGAACTTTCTTCCCTAGGATCCTGATCTGGGTCAATAAGCGAATTTTCAATCTCCCTGCTAGCCATGACGAGCTTTGCTTTTGATCTAGTGAAGTACGGGTGACTAGCCAGAGTGATGCAAACCTACCACTGTTATCTGAAAGAACATGCTCATCAAAGACGACATTCGTTAGGATTAGGGCACACAACAAGCATGGGAATCACATTGATTAAATTGTCCTAGATTCATGTTCATTTCTACTAGCCTTTGAGGGTAGCGAGGTCATTTCAACATCATCCCGATTTCTATCTACGCTCATTTACTTCTTTCCTCCAATCCACACCTTTTTTCTTTCGCCCTCATTTCTCTCTTTTGCATCAATCTCTGTTCTTTTCCTTTCTTGTCTTATCATCATTTCTTTTTTTTTCTTCTCTCGCTATCTACCTTCATTTTATCATTCTTTATGCCTTTTTCTTTTCTTTAAAAAAAAATAAAAAACAACAAAACAAAATGATTAGATCAAACCCAAAAGTAGGTTGCCTACGTATCATGTTATACATGAATCAGATCTTGCGTAGTTCGAGAAGCATATGCATAAACATCACATAATTGAAGTTTTTTTTTTTTGCGAAAATGAAAACAAACAAACAAAAGAAAGACTTAACCTCATAACATTTTGAAAGAAACAAACAAAACATGCAACGAATTTAGGACCGCTTTAAAAACTAAACAACAAATACAAAATAACATTCGCGACCCCTAAGACGACATACATGAAATTACTGATAAAGACCCTAATACCAAAAACAACTTGACTCCGACTTAAAACAGACGCCACCCTACAATGACAGAAACATAAAAGACTCAAATTGAATAAAGATAAGAAATGCTCTTTCAGACTGGTGCTCTGCGTGATGACCCTGGATGAGATGGACCTACCCGTGAAGTTCTCTTTCTCCCATTCAAACTTTGTAACATGTCCTGCAAAGACACCTTGATATTGGGGAAGAAGCTTCGGGCTCGTATTTCTGCCTCATGAATAGTGCAATTAGAAAGATTGTTCTGACACCTTTCTACAATCTTGCACAAATCTGCTAACTGAACTCTCAGTGTCTCCACTTTGGACCCCGCACTTTCATCCTGATGGTCGTCAACTATGCATTCTTCCTATATTATCTCTCTAAGCTGCACTGGTAAGGGTTGGCTGATACCCCGAGGGATAGATTGAAGCCAGACCCCATATCCCTGAGTGTACCCTGGATTATCCAAACTTTCTTTGAGTGTGTCCACACCTAGCTTTGTTGCATGCTTCCAAAACTGCTCGTACTTGCTCTCACCTAAGGCTTGGTCCTTGAAGTACTCAACATCCTTCAGAAGATCCACTGCTGGTGGCACGTCCTGCAGCCTATCCAACTAGCGCATTATCCTAGAAGGACTGTATGGTCTAGTGCAATTGAGCCCTAACATAACTAAAAGGAGCTGCGTCTGACAACCAAAAAAGATTATCTTTGGTCGAAGCCACAGATCAGTCCACAAAATGTTATCCCCGGTTCTTAACTCAAGAAATTCAATCCAAGCGTTGACTCCCACGGGTAGCAAGAATTTATCCAAACGCAACTTGAAGTCCATGGCTTTCACTCGATTGGGAATACAACGATCAACCACGTCTAGTCTAACTAAAGAAGGGGCATGCAAATGCTCCATCATCCATAACTGCAATATCAGGTTACTGCCCTAAAAAAATCTCATCCCCCCCTTCACTTCGGTTAAATCCTTATATATTTCTATTAATATCATGGGTATGAGAGTGAACCCGCCCTTTTGATCAACGACCTTCCCCTTTTGATTAGTGCCCTTGTCATTTTGATTCTTATGAAATAAAGTCATCATCATAGATTGCAAACGGGTATTAGTACGTCTTTCTTCTAGTGGAAACACTAAAGTACCTAACAAAGCGAGGGTAAAGACTTCAAGACGCTTTCTCTTCCACTTCTCCTTAGTCATATGAAATTCATCCCAAAAGCAATCAAAACCTTTCGAGGACTCAAATCTAGCAAATAAAAAGTCTAAAGAAATCCATGATTGATTCAGACAACCTAAATGTTCGTTATTACTCTTCAAAACACACCCTTGTAGAAACCTATTTCCTGAGTGATTCTGAGCTCGGATCATACTTTTGTCAATATAAGGCAAATGAAGCAGACCAGATAATTCTGCCAACGTAGGCATCATTTCACACTTTCCGAACCTAAACACCAAATTACTAGGATCCCAAAAGGTCAGCACAGCATCTATTAGGTCTGGATAGGGTGGGACATGTAGAAGTTTCGTAAGATCACCTAATATCTTAAATAGCTCTTGCTGGTCAGCGTAGTTGAATTTGCTCCACCACTTTATTAACTTTTTGGGCACTTTGAAAACCATCAAGACTCTAGACCCTGTAGGCTTCATCCTGTAATAACAAGCCAAACTTCTAATTCAAAAATTCAAAACAAGACAAGGAATTCCCAATCCTCGGGATTTTATCTTAGAAAAAATGTTGTGTGACATAGAGGGACAGACCGACATATAACTCAAATCCACCGAACAGTACCGCCAAATGAAATCAGCCTACTTGACAGGAATTAATTGACAACACTAGATTACGAGAAGGAAAACCCAGGCTAAGACTAAGACAAAGGCCAAAAATAAAAATTACCGGACCCACCGAGGGTTGCCTACGTATCCCGCCCCAAGGGACGGGAATCAGGTGCGCGTAGTTCGTCCAGATTGGACAATTAATGATTAAATAACAGGCTAGACCCTGACTTAAGAGATACGACCAAAGACAGACGATGAACCATGTTAATAAAATCTTTTGATTTTTCATTTTGATACTTCACAGAAAAATGATATCAACAACTATGAAAGAAAAATCTTTTTGGTATTTTCGTTATAAGAAATGTAAAAAATTTCTAACATCTTTTTTTTTGCATTTTTCTTTATAAACACATCCTATGAATGAAAAAATCTTTTTGAAGTTTTCGAATTGTGAATGCATGCTAAACGAGACAAAGGAAAATCTTTTTGATGTTTTTGAGAAAATGAGTGCGAAAGGTAAAAAAGTCCTTTTGAATTTTGGAATTGTGAAAAATAAAAGACATAAAAAACTCTAAAAACTACGAAACTCTTTTTTTTCTTGTTTTTTTTCATTACCCGCACACTTTACTTCTAACACATGTTTTTCCCAAATCAGTCCGTCAAATGACCACGTTATCCTCAAAGATGCAACGTTTAGCACGTAGGGATGCTTGAGAGGTGAGTCTCCTACAAAGGACCAAGTGAGCCCCTCTAGGTCTCAATATGATGAATATAAGCATGACCTAAAGGCTGACCTACGTTTGGGTTCACTAACAAGGCTGTTCGGGGGAGCGTATGATCGATAGTGGCTGCGACAGCTTTCCACCTACTCCATAACACCGACAGCTCCCCCCCTAAAATAAGGGTGACTCAACTAGAGATCGTGTACAACACGTGTAGTACAGACTTGTTGTAGAAAGAAGGTCGGGAGGTAGACACATGATGCCAGATATAAAAACGGTAACACATAGGATAAATACTGTACACAAAGAGCACGAAAACATTCCATAATGATAAAACAATAACACAAAACAACACAAAAAAATATTTATACACCTATAGTGCCAAACAAAGCCGATACGACTCCAAAATAAGCTCGAATTCTGAACAGTTCCCCAGCAAAGTCGCCAGAGCTGTCACACCCCTTTTTTTAACCGAAAAAGATTCGTTTTGGGTTCGAAAGGGTTTTTATTATTAAGTGACAAAAGAAAATGATTTGTTTTGAAGAAGGATTGTTTTTACATTTGAAATCAGAGTCGCCACTTGGCATAATATGGTGTGCCAAGTCACCATTGGAAAATTCTTTTCAAAACCATTTGACTCTTTAAACTGGTTTGCGAACAGAGATTCCAGCTAAGGAATTCTGTTGATCGAGGAAAAGGTGTTAGACACCCCTCGATCCCGTGGTTCGACCACGGTGCTTGGTGGAGCATATCGACTAATTTTAACACTATGAATTACAACTCACACAAAACATGTAAAACAATCAAACAAACAAACAAAACAAAAAGAATCAATAGTACAGTGTCCAGTCCAATTTATACCGTCCAAAATAGAAAAATGCAAAAATAAATCCTATCTAACCGACACTAATACTAACTACGCTCCTGTGCTTTACCCGACGCCTCGGGCCTTCATCATGAACGTCCTCTAAGTACAAAATGCCTCAGGACATTCCCCGGTGAATAAAGATATACAGATACTTCAGGGCATTCCCTGATCAAATAGTACAATTGATCCAAAAGTGATAAAACAAAACCATTCAACACATATTTCAACATTCACCGCATTGAATCAACACATCACTCCTAACTTTTGCCTACCTGCACCTAAATATTTTTGCCTATCCAATTCGACCTATAAGGATACTATCAAGTTTGATATCAATGAATCTAAACAACAAAAATCATTTTTATCAACTTTTAACTTCCGCCCCACAACAATCAATTTTAATTATCAAACGAGATATCATTTCATCACATAATCCATAATTAATCCACAATCAAGAGAATCAAATACCGAACCAGAACAACAACAATTCACATCATCACGAATCAACCAACACACAATATTAAAATCAATGCATCGGATACCATCAACAATAAAACAAAAAGAGGTAAAGAGTAGAATTAGTCCTCGATGACGATTTTACTCCAAATATCAGTCAATCAAAAAGATAGAATCCGCAAACCGAAGAACCTCAATTTGAACCTCGACTACGAACTTGCCAACTCGATCAAAAACCCCTTAAACAGCGGAGAAAACCACAAAAAATAAAATCCAAAGCTCAAATTTCAAACTCAGTTTGCAACGGGTCTCGTCGGATTTGCTATTTTCGGTGAAGTTTGAACTTATCAAAGTTTCGATGGATCTCGACAGTCAGCAAAATAATGTTTCTCGGCGAGATTTTACTGAAAATGGAAGTGGGTTTTACCAGTAGGCTCGGCTATTGATTTCTGGTGGAGGTGGGCTATTTAACCATTGACTTACGATGGGTTTGCGGGTGATTTGAGCTAATTTCGATTGGGATCGGTGATGAGGGCCCCTTTCCAGTGAAGGACGTCATATCGATGTTTTCCGAGGACTGTGTCGCCAGAACAGTAACCAAACGCGACTCTACCTCCCCTTTTGATCCTCACCTCTACCTCTCACTCGATTTCACTCTCTCCCTCTCTTTTTGGTTTCTCCCGATTTCTCCTCTCTCCTTCTATGGTTTACTCACTCTCGATTTCTCCAATCTCTCCTTGTTTTTTTACTCTCTCGATCTTGACTCCCCTCGTCCCTCTCTGTTTTTCTCGATTGTCTATTGTGTGTATTATCAATCTATGAGTGTATTGGTCAGTTTGGGTGAAGAATTATAGAGAAGATGATATGTGCGCATCCTTTTTTGGGGGATCAGTGAGAGGATTTTGTGTGTAGTGGTGTCTTCAAGAAGAAGCTGTGCGTTTGTTGTGTATATGGAAGAATGAAAGTCCCCAATCCCCTCTCAATTGTTCTGTATATATGCCAAAAAATAGAAGAGAGTAGTATGTGAGTATTCTCTTGGGGAATCTCGTGTGGACCCCCTCCCTTTCTTTTTTTGTTGTCTTGTACACATGTCCCCTTTACCGTTATGGGAAAAGCCAATAAAAAATTAAAAAAAAAACGTGTAATGGTGTAAAGGGGGTGACGTGGATGGGTTAGGGGTAGGTGAGGGTAAGGGTATGAGATGGGGTTATGGGTAGGTGATTAGGATAAAGTTTGTTAGGGAGTGGTTGTTGATTTGTTATCAAAAGAATATTCTTGAATTAGATTGGTTAGAGGTTTGTTACTATTATTATCTTTTGTATTTTGTGGGGGTAATCACATGGATGAGGGTATGTGGTGAGGTGAGTTAAAAATGGATAAAAATCGGACTTTGAGGGGGACAAAATTATGTGTCTACAATTGTTTTGTTGCAGTTTACAGGTGGTAGATGAATGTGGATCGGCTTTGACAGTTTTTTTTGGTAAAAGTTAGGTTTAATTAATTAAATCTCCGAAAGATGTTGAATTTAATTATTATATTCCTTTATTACAGAAACAAATATCTTATTTAGTGCAATGTTTGAACTCAATAAAATGAGGTACACGCGCGAGGCGCGTACACCTAAACTAGTAGCTATATAAAATGATAAGCCTCAAATTTAAAATTCAAATGTATACATAGGTAATTTTTCATCCCATGAATTCCATATCGCTCATATTAGGTTTATGAAATAAAATAAATTTCTTTTTGGAATAAGAATAGAATGAAATCAAATTAAGCTTGTGAATTGAAACATATAAAACTCGGTTGCGGGCAGAAATGTTGTGATTGCTATAAGGGGATGGACATAAAGTCATAAACCAACCACACACTAAACAGCATATGAATCAAGTTATAAGGGGGCTCTACAGAACATGCACAAGACTAGTTGCCAATCTCATTTTATTAGCAATGATTTTTATGTCCATGTTGTCTCATGGACTGTCGGATTAGAAGTTATTTTGAAGATGAAATCAACGGAAAATGATGAAATAAAGATCTATTGAGTAGTTGAGTGAGTTGTTGGAATAATAAATCTCTTAAGTTAATCACACCGATTTAATGTCATAATCTTTCATTGTGCAACTCCATTAAAATGATGTGACCGGAAAATATTTCTACCCTCCAACTTGCAAGCAAATATCAAGGTAACCATTTTTCACACTAACTTCACAAAGACAGTTAATCCACAATCTAGAGCACACACTTATATGCATAGCAAATGAAAAATGTTGGCTACTTAGCAATTGCATACTCTCTCCGTCCCAATTTTTAAATTTTTTAGTCACTCCGATGTTGGCCGTGGCATAGATATATGTTATTGGTTCAATTTTGGTGGACCATTAATTTGCATTGTATCAACATCACCAAAGGAAATTATGCTTCATAAACTAGTACACAATGTATCGACACCACCAAAAATATACACTTGTTAGTCAATTTGAAATATGCTTGTTGTTTAAGTTATCTTTAAGACTTTAACAAGGTATATACTATTAATTAAAATAAATTTGAGCAAACTTAAGCATTGACCCATTTACTAATTTAGTTATTTCTCTAATGATAATTATCATTACCTTTCTTTTTTACTTTGACGAGAAAATTAGGAGTACGATAATGTGAAGCGTGATTACAGAGGCGAACCCACAGCTATTAGTGGGGTGCATGTGCACCTGTTAACGTTAAAAAAAATAATACGTATATATATGTATATACCTTCAGAAATTGAGATATAGTTAATAGTGCACCCACAAATGAATGTTATTGCACCTTGCCGCGTTGGCTGAAGGCATCACATCCGTCCACGCGACCAGGGATCGATCCCTGGGTCGCGCAACATCTTCTCTTTTATTTTCAATCTTCAGATTAAAGGCTTACTACTACATTAAATTGAATGCTAGTGCACCTTAATGTGCTGGTTGAAGCCAATGCTTCCTTCCACCAAGCACAATGGGATTCGAACCTGCAACCATCCCATGAAGTGAATTCCCCTTGACCATTGAACTACTACCTACAAATGATTATCCAACAATCTTGAAAATAAACCTCATATTATAAGAAGCTAAAGTTATTAGCTTAGAACTAAGGGTGTCAAGTGGGCCGGGTCGGTTATTTTTTTAAAATGGGCCCGGCTAACCTGGCCCGGAGTCTCTCTCAATTCCCAATTCTCAAATATTCAATATATTTAATTTCTTAAAGTTTTCACTTTAATTTTTTAATTTTTCGTTTACAAAGTATGAGCTGAAGTTTCTAAAGTCGCAACCTTCGGATACTTCCAAAATTTGGTATTGTCGTTCCATCTCTTACGTTTAATTTTTATTTATTGTATTAATTGTTTAATATTTAATTTTATTATATTTGTGTATTTTGAATATTTCTAGTTTAATTTAATTTATATTATGGATAAATTAAGAAACCTCGCTACTAAAGGTGTTAAAATTTTTTGTCCCGAAAGCGGTAATGGTAGTAAAAAGCGAATTACTAGCGGTAGAGGTAGTTCAAGTAGTAGATATACCCGTGTGTCTTCGCCTCCGGTACCGCTTGGTACACCTTTTGAGGAAGAAATAGGTATAGGTTCTCACGATATGGATTATGTAGAAACTCAGGAAAATTACGGTATAAAAGAAGAAAATGAAGTAGATGCGGTTAATTTAGACGAAGATAATGAAAATATTGCTGAGACACCCACAGTAGGAGATGCTAACGTTGTATCTGAATCGGTTAATCTCCCTCCCCGTCCTCCTAGTGCCCCAAGACCTCGTAAAAGAACTAGTGTTGCATGACAATTTTTTGAACGTATATCAGATATTGAGGTGCAATGCTATATTTGTCAACAAATATAGAAGCATAGAAGTAGAGGCAAGCAAGGGGGTACGGGTACGTTAATGAGACATATAGCTGAAGATCACAAAAGAGAGTTAAATATTGCACAAGGTGGTGGGGATGTTGGTGGGCCAACACAAACTAGAATGGACCCAGCAACCGCTCACGTAGCGAAGTATAATAAATTGAGGGACCGGGAAGAAATAACTAAAATGGTAGTTGTGGGTTGTTTGCCTTTTAGTTTTCCTTCTTTTGATGCCTTTATTCGTTATATACAAGCAATTTATAATCCTATGTTTAACGGTATTCCTAGAACTACTTGTCGGTCTGATATTTTTAGACTTCATTCACAATATTGTTTTTATTTATCAACATTGTTAAAAAATATTCAATGTAGATTGTCCCTAACTTCTGATCTTGGTCGTGCTGTAAATAAAAATAATTATTTAACCGTTACTTGTAATTGGATGGATAGTAATTTCGTGATGCAAAAACGTATTCTTGCTTTTTTATATGATGAAGATCGTAAACATACTGGACAATTTATTGCTGATTCTATTGTTAAAATTGCCAGATATTATGGTATCAAAAATAAATTTTTATGTATTGCTTTTGATAATACTTCTAACAATAAGACTGCTATAAGAAAAATTCAAATCTACGCTATCTCCGTCCTTACCTGAAATTTTTCATATTAAGTGTGCATGTCATATATATAATTTAATTGTAAAAGATGGCCTTGAGTTTTTTTTTAGCTTTATATTGAAAAAATTCGTCTTGCCGTTGATTTTATTCAAGGAAATAACCGTAGATCGAGAATTAGAGAACTTAAAGTTAAATGTCAAGAAAATGGACTTACACCGATTTTGATGCCTGAGGAAATTGATACTAGATGAAATTCTACGTATGAATTTTTAAAAACTTGTTATAAATATAGAATTCTTATTACACTAGCTTTTAACCAACATTGCGATTCATTTGCTGATTTTGCTGATTGCATGCCACATAATTCTGATTGGGTTGTAATTAATGATCTTGTTAAGTTTTTAGAAAAATTTTATGTAGCTACGGTTGAATTTTTCGGTGCTTATTATCCTACTGTTTGTAATATTTTGGCATATATAGCCGATATTTCTGGTTTGCTCAAAGAATATAAAAATAAAGAAGGTTATAAAGAAGCTATTGGCGCCATGTTTACGAATTAAAAAAATATTTTTTCCCGATTCCCCCTATTTACTTGGTTGGTGTTATGCTAAATTTGTGCATGAAATATAATAATATGTGTCACTTTAGTACTCTTATTTATACTAACCATGACTCTGAACAAGTACAACCTGATTTGTGGACGGCTACGGCTGATGCAGAGAGCTCCTTTAGTCAGGAACGACAACAGCTTGGAGACAACCGACACTCATTGGGAAGCAATGCAATGAATATTCTAGTTTGCATCAGAGATTGGATTAGAGCGGAAAGAAGAAACCAAGGAATGGAACCGGAGCCGAGCGACGAGCTGAAACTTGAAAAAATTATGACTTCACTTGTGAACTCAGCAGAATCAAGTCGAATGCATGGTTTTGCCCCGTTGACTTCGACTATCCTATGCAAGTTCCCGTTAATATTAACATGAATGAGTTGGAAAAAATGATGCATAATTTGTAGATTTTTCATTCATGTAAATTATAAATTTTGGATCATTTTGCAATCAATAAAATT
>NC_061112.1:141291443-141302693 GCF_002878395.1 Capsicum annuum
TATGAAGGGATTGATGTGTCCATAACCCAACCATGGAAACATCAAAATACGAAGGGGCTCATTGTGATTATTGATGAAACCGTTCATGATGAATTTCTTGATTTTTTCTTTCTTTCTCAAACTTTACTTTCTTGACGAAATTGTTACTATGATCCGTTAGAATTTAAAGTTGATCAACATATTTCCATATGGTAAGTTCACGAAAATCTTTAATGCACAAACACCACAAGGAAAATGAGATGATGTATTTTTGGTGTAGGTGTAATAGATGAAGTATTTTTGGTGTAGGTAGGTGTAATATATAGATGATGTATTTTTGGTGTACGTGTAATAGATGATGTATGTTTCGTGTTTCGAGTAGGGAGTAATAGATGAGTGTAGGTATAATATCTGCATGGTTCATAATTTCCTTTTTACATTGATCCACTTTCTTTATTTCTTTGCTTCCTTCACAAGATATGAAAGAAACTTAAGGTGCTTACTTAACACTATTATATTATACTAGTTTAGGTGTATCCATCTCGCGCGTGTATCTCACTTTATTGAGTTCAAACGTTATAGTAAATAGGATATTTGTTTAAATAATAAAGATGAACAAAATAATTAAATTCAACATCTTTTGGATAATTTATTTAATTAAACCTAACCTTTACCAAAAATAATTCTCAAAATTGATCCACATTCATCTACCACCTGTAAACTGCAACAAAATGATAGAAACATCAAAACAATATAATTAAATCTAACATTTACACAAAAGTTTCCTCAAAGCTGCCCGACACTCATCTACCACCTGTAAACTATAAAAAAAATAATACAATAAAAGAGATATCAAAATAATATATACAACTAAACTTTACCTCTTCATTAAAAAAATAATCTCAAAACAGAGATATAAAAACAAAATGATTAAACCTAACATTTATCTAAAAAAATTCCTCAAAGTCGACCAATATTTATCTACCAACTGTAGATTCATCTACGACCTGTAAACTACAACAAAATAATATAATAGTGATCACAAAACTTTAGTTTTGATGAAAATAATTCTTGTCTGAGCGAAAATTTTGACACTAAAGAATGACTTGAATGAAAACAAAGAAGATATATATATACACACACGTTGAATTCTATTATGTTGACAAAAATAGTGAAGAAGTTGAGGTTTAGAAAATTAAGCATCCATCAATTTATACATGCAACCGAATCAAGTTAGATTCGCATCAATCATATTTTCACAAAGTTCTAAATATTTTGCAAAAGTTGTGGAACTATTTTACATAAAATAGATTAAAACTCCTAAAAGAAGAAAAATGCTTTAACAAAAAATCTTTACTTATTTTTTAATACAAAAGGGTAGGTGGACTTTTTCCAAAAAAAAATATTTTATTTTTTAAGGTTAGTACTAGCTGATCGTTTTATTAGTTTTCTTAAATAACTTATTATTTAATAATTAAAAAAAATTAAGAAGACCTAAAATATATTGAACGAGGTATTTAATTAATATACACTTTTAAAATATATTGTAAGAATTCAGAAGTAGAATTAACATAGGTAGAGTCTTTTTAAATTTTTATTTATGGTAATTTTTTTTTGTTTTTTCATCTTTTTTTCCCTTAAAAAAGGAGTTGGCTCACTTAGTAAAAGAAGGTTGTCATTATTATTTTAATGTTTTTAGTTTTCCTTAAGAAAGAAACGATTTTTCCTAAAAATTGGATTTTGTTATGAAATAACTAAAGAATAAAGAAGAAAAGTAGAGAGAATAGAGAGAGTAATTCTTATTTCTTCTCTTGAGGGATGAATTATAACGAGGGAAAACCCTTTATTTATAGGGGAAAATTAACCTTGGAATTTGTAATTTTTCCATAAATAGACGTACACAATAAATGGTAAAGTAGGTATTCACTATATGGTAAAGTAGACATTCAATATATATGGTACATTTATAACACTTCCCCATGAATGTCTGATTGATAGATAATACGCATATATGCTGCCTCATTAAAAACCTTACAAGAAAAATCCAGTGGGATAAAACCTCATAAGAAAAAAGAGTACAACACGTATTAACTCCCCCTCATGAGAACATCCTTGAACCTTTGCATTCCGATCTTGTGCACCATCTTCTTGAAAGTTGCAGTTGGAAGAGACTTAGTGAATAGATCAGCCACATTGTCACTTGAACGAATCTGTTGCACATTAATATCACCATTCTTTTAGAGCTCATGTGTATAGAAAAACTTTGGCAAAATGTGCTTCATTCTATCTCATTTTACGAATCCTCCTTTATGTTGTGTTATGCATGCTGCATTATCTTCATATAAAATTGTGGGTATATTGTCACATTTCAAACAACATTTTTCTCGAATGAGATGTATCATGCCTCAACCATACACGTTCTCTGCTTGCTTCATGAATAACTATTATCTCAGCATGGTTTCATGAAGTGGCTACGATAGACTGCTTTGTATATCTCCAAGATATTGCAGTACCACCACATATGAACACATAGCCTATTTGAGACCGAGCTTTATGTAGGTCAGATAAGTACCCAATATCAACATGACCAATAAGATCGGGACTGCAAACTTGCTAACAAATTAACTGAAAAAGGCTATATCGGGCCTTATAGTATTTGCAAGATACATTAGTTCATCAATTGCACTAAGATATGGTACTTCATAACCAAGGAGTTCCTCATTCTTTTCTTGAGGTCGAAATGGATCCTTATTCAATTTTGCATGTTTCTCATTTAAGCAAAAATTCTATTGCTTTTGAAAACTCTCCAAGAGTTCCAATAATACTCAAATCATCAAATTATCTCTTATGGGGATGATAAAAAGTTTCCCAGAAACTTTATATGCTTCAGGTATTTTGAATACTTTAGAGATTTTCATATGGATTTTTGTCAAGTGACAATATCCAACATGTCAAGTGTGACATCTTCATGTGTCTGGACTGCAAATCAAATAAGTTTTATACTTACCAAAATGCATCCTTTTGTGTCACTTGATAAATATTTCTATGTCAGCATGCTTAAATAAATGTAGAATTCGGATCCTCGTAATACTTTAGAATATTGCGTCAATATTGTTTCAAAGATATTATCGATGATATATCATTTTGTATCGGTTCATAATATGGCATGACATTTGTGATCTCATTACTTCGTTATTTTCAGGTACCTGAATCTTTCATAAGGTTTCATAAAGTGTTATGTCGTAGTCTCTTCAAGAGCATATTGCCTTCTTATTATGATTATTTGTTCCTTATCCTTGAAAAGGATTATTTCATTTGGAACCGATTAGTCTACCATGCTTCATGCATGCGTAGATTTTGTCCTTTAAGAATGCAAAATAGGAGCACTTGTAGCTTAAATATGATACTAAATTTGAGTCAACAGATGCTTCCGGCATTTGACTTGAATTATCTTTTGAATGAGGATCCGATGATAATTCCAAACATATTTCATATCTACTAATAATCTCCCCTTATGTTAGAAAAACTAACGTTTATCCCCTATCTTCATTGAGGAATCCATCTTTGTGTATCATGGTATATTATTAATTGTATACCGCACATCAAAATTATTAGATGGAACAGTTGGTTCCTGACCTTGAACTAATTGAGAGGGAAGAAATAATCATAATTTAATTTATTGGTCTAATGCATACAAGTGTTATTGTATGCAACATATCATATTTCATACCAATACATGAAGCTTTGTTCTCATTACCAATGGTTTAGCTATTTATCGAAGACATTCAATGCCAAACCATCATCATCAAGATTGTCTTGATTACACGATCTGAAAGTTATGCTCTTAACTCAGTTTTATTGAGAAAGTAACTTTGTGAATGTCAAACTGCAAGTTGACAATGAATGTACATGTGATTGTCTTATATCGATGCATCTTAATAGATCACATGACTGGTGAACGGGCCCATATTCACCTTTTATACTTTTCAGATGTTGAGGGATCAAATCCCAACATTAGTTGGTCCAACTAACTTATTATGAGAACAAACAACATAAACAATTCTTGAAGAATCTTTTATTTCTTCAACATATGTTTAATATTCAATATACACATCTTCATGATGGCAAATCATTTATGTCAATAGATTAAATGATTTGTATTAGTAACTCCAAGTTACCCATAACATGTACAAAAATTCTTTAGTAAACATCAGGTTTACTATTGTTTGAATTTCGTATCAATAAACTTTATTATGACATGTGATTTATCATGCTTGGATAAATTTTTACATTCGTGTTTCTTATCACAGTAACTTGAAGATATTTAATCTTTCAATTATTCTACCTCTTTTAGAGGTAGATTGTGATATCTTCATAACAAAGAATACGTTCGAGTGTATATACAGTCACATTCACCCCCAGGGTATAGATCTGTATTTATACTAATCGAAATTCTCATTCCTAGGAATGAAATATAATCATGCCTTAAGCATTCTTATTCCCAGGAAGAATGAAATATAATCATGCCTTAAGTGTATCAAATTATGATACAAGTACGATCGTGATTGTGGATCAATACGTAAAGAATCGAGCTCAGGTGGCTGCCCAACCAATGGAACAAGCTTTGAAGTGTAGAGAACAAGTCCCAACACTCCAAATCCATCCAATATGCATACTCCAAGGCCGCCCCTATGCCATGGCTCATTAAGGGCATTTTAGTCATTTTGTAATAAGTTATAACCTAGGCTATAAATAGAACATATTAGGTCATTTTCTCATAACTTTGATGATATTTTGAGAGCTCTAGAGAGAGAGTCTTGCAAGGTGGATTCCTTGTAAACAAGTGTGGATATCACTTGTGTTGGTGCTAGTTTTGAAACGTTGGTTGCTTGGGAATCCGGTTCCCTTGAGGTCACCGTAGAGCTTGGTGTTACTTGTATGAATTCTTGGATCTTTGTGTTTAATATACACCTAGGTTCATAGTATTTGTACATTTGTATGTCAAGTTACCTATCTATCTATCTATTTCATTGTTGTTGTTGTTCATTCTCGGGCTTGGTGTCCCAAAACCAGGACTTTGTGTTCTTCTGTTCCTGTGCTTGTGTTGTTAATCTAGTTTGTTGGCTCACTGATTTTAGAGGTGTTGAACACCTTAATATCTTGTTGTTATTGTATTTTCATTGTTGTTGTAGTGAATCCGAGAGTGGTCACCAAAAGGGTTCTTGGTTCTTCCAACTTGTGGACTATTTTGGTGTTTGTTTTGTGTCTTCTTTATCGATCTTGTATCAAATTATGATAGCTACTTCAAAAGCAAATTGAGGCATACATATGATTTATTGCTACCACATTCAATTCAAGGAATGAAGCATATTTAATGGGACATGTTTCATCACTTTTCACCAAATACCCATTATTTTGCCTTAGCCATCATACTATCATCAATATGGTGCATTGAGATTCAAACTCAACGTCTTATCCATATAAAGTCGTCTTAGCCATAAATTGATGGGACTTGAACTGAACATATTATCATGATCCCTTTTGATAATATTGTTCTTGATGACTAAATTTAAAACAAACCTATTATTTTTCCTCAAATTCAACAATAATTATATTATTAGTAGCAAAAAACAAATAACATAAGGTATTACTAACCTTGAAATTCTTTAGATTTATAATCTCACCTATTCGGCAGAGTCTCATGCTGATAACGTGTTATGAAATAACTAAAGAATAAAGAAGAAGAGTAGAGAAAATAAAGAAAGTAATTCTTATTTCTTCTCTTGGGGGATGAATTACAACGAGGGAAAACCCTTTATAGGGGAAAACTAACCTTGGGGTTTGTAACTTTTCCATAAATAGATGTGCACAATATATGTTAAAGTAGGTATTCACTATATGGTAAAGTAGACATTCATCATATATGTACATTTATAACAGATTTGTTATAATTTTTTTTTTTTTCATATATTTATAGAAGTATTTCATTAATAGAAGTCTATTTTAGTAGTATTTTTCTAATTGATCAGTAAAAAGAAAAATATTAATCGGATTCTCCTTTCACATAATTTAGGAGTTTCATATATTTTAGGAGTTTAATTAATATAATAAAAATAATTAAAAATGAATTAAAGAAAATAGTAAAAAGACAGTTTTGTCTAAAGGAGTGTCTTTTAATGAAGGATAAAAAGTGGCTCTTCACACTTTTAACATATTGTAGATTATAAATTATAGATTATAGATATAGATTATAGATTATAGATTATAGATTATATTTTTATATATAGAAACCAAAAGAATACGTATAAGGAAACAATGACAATAAATTCCGACAATATAATTCACCTTGATCCAATAGAATTTTTAGAGATTTTAAGAAATATCTTTTCACTACAAAATCTGTATAACCATAGAATTATTTATATATATATATATATATATATATATATATATATATATATATATATTCCATTTATATATATAATAAAATCGATAATTATATAGGTGTGAGACAAGATTAATTCATACTTCTATTAAAAAAAATTAACACTTGACATATTAAGTTAAGAACCGTCGTTATTGATGAATGCAGATTTAGGCTTATGAGGTTGGGAGGATCAGTAGTGCAGGACTGTGTTATAGGGAGCAAAACCAAGTGGCAGATGCACGAGCGAAGGAGAGAGCAACAACTGTAGTGTTCGATGGACCAAGATTTTTTTTTAGTTTCCCTAGTGTTTGTTCGGAAAGTAATCTGGGCAGACATCGTAGAAACTATATTTGAAAGAAATATTCCCATGCAATGTGTAATGAACCCCAAACGGGTATTATTTGATTACTTTTAATCCAGGCTAAATTAATCATTACGCTAGCAAATGACGATGGGCATTACATCAACGAGGAAGAAACAGGGTCTTTAAGAAAAAATTAGGTCGCAAAATAAACTTTTCTATAACATTGGAAAACTGTGTTAGCATAAGTTGCAGGCACGCACAATAACTAATTATAGTTGTAATTTGTGAAAAAAGAAAAAGAAAACATGAGTGGCAAATTATTCCAGTAATTGTACGTGAGAAATTAAATGCAAAAACTCGATGATTTGCAAAAGTATATATATGCACTGACAACAAATAGAAACTCAATAATGCAATGTTACTGTCCCCCATTTTCTGATTGTTATCATTTACTAAATTTCTCTACTCATGAGTCATGACTACTTTTTTCTATTAAAAGAAAAAGCAAATTCAACACTTAAAATTTGTCAGAATTTTTGATAACTTTAGCTTAAATGATTATAGGTTTGTGAGGGCTTCACCTTCGATAAAACTTCACATTATATAGATTTAAGTTACTTATTTTTAAACTTTTATGTATATATATAAATTTTGAATCCCCAAAATTTAAGAATAGAGTTTTAGGGACTTCACCTTGATATTTCAAATTTAAAACTCAAGTGCTGTGTTTTTATTTTTCAAATTCCTTAACAAAAAAAATTATGAATTCATACGAGCTCTAAATCCACCGTGGTTGAAATTTAACTCCATATACAGTACTTTATGCGTTTATTTTAACTTGTTCTTTTTTAACTTTTCAATCCCTTTAAAAAAATAATGATTGACATGAGTATTATGATATAACATTAAATATTAATTGATATTTAGTACTTTTACGTCTCGAAGAATGATTTGGAGAATTAAGTAATTAATGTTAATCAAAAACATGTAAAAGAATATATATATTCCTCTTGATATGTTAAAAGTGACAAGTAAAATAAAAATATATCTTTAATAAAATGAACAAATGAAAATGAATTGAGGGAATAGTAAAACATATCCCACTACTTCTCGCCTCAGATAATGTCACGCGTCAAACATGAGGAGGCGCGATAAACACCTGTAGTTGAACTGATGCAGAACCAAACATAAAATCTTGTAATTTGACACCACATAACGTTTAAATCGACAAAATCACCACATAAACATATATGTTCAATAGATAGAATAAACTTAACAGATAAGATCTCTATATAAAACATATTACGTAAAAAAATCAGCCCAACACATGTATATACATAATAAGGCCAAAATCTAAGACGTCGGCTAACAAGAAGACCGACAAAGTCATACAAAACAGAGACATATATATTACTTATTTGAACTAATATTGGTGACTCAACATTTAAATTAATTTATTATCTTATCTGAGAGGTATGATCGGTGGCTTATGAGGATCACTTTTGACAACTCTTTAAATAGTCAAACAATTAAAATAGTTTACGACCTTACACATTATTTTACGTAACTTAAAGTGAGATACAATATGTGAACAAAATAAGTAATTATTTAAATCAATTTACTAAAATAGTACCTTTTTTGTAAAAAAATAAATAAAAATTACAAGACTATTATAAGCATACGTGATTGACATTAATGTATTAGACTAAATTTTATTACAAAAATCAATGAACCAAAAAATAGATGGCTGACAACTTTAAAGTATTAATCATTGCTGACAGTAGCCTTTTTGACTTAATTCATTACGGTCAATAACGAAATGCTGTAATTCAATCATCTTAAAATCTTTTTACGAAATCTGATGTTAAAATTGTTATTATGAACATGTTTTAAGGTTATAATATTACTCTGAGTAATGGTTATATTGAATCGAATCACATACCTGCAAAGTAGGAATCCTGCTAATTTAATTTACCAATAAAATGTTATTATTAGTTAAGTTTTAATTTTAAAACATGTCTGACTAACAACAAATTGCTAAACTATACATCCTACAATTGTCCATTAGTTATTATAAGAAACATTGTTTGGATAGAATTTTCAGCATATTCCAACAATTTCCAACAAAGTTTTTACTTGTGTGCCCTTTTGTTAAAACAATATTCACATAAGTTTAATAGATATGACTAGTTAATATGTTGTAATGTATTGAAATTATTTTTCTGTTTAAATAATTATAATACATAGCTTATTTTTGTGTCTATGAAAAAAGATGGTTGATTTTGAAGATAATATGATGGTTGCTTTGTAGAATGGTGAAATAATTACAGAAATTAACAGATTCAGATATAGCGAATGTGCTAGAATGATTTTTAGAATATCTATTTCAACTAATTACATTGAATTAGTTAAATTGTTGCATCAGAAATGGAGACAAATAGTGAAAATATTCGAATGGATATTTAATTTTTTGTACTCATTTTGAGATAACAATACAAGGTTTATTGAGATTAAAATTGATAATGACTAATTTTTGTTATAATTTTTTGCGATACTTCAATTTTTTTTAATAGAATAGTTATAAATCTTCTGGAGATGTATTAAAGATTAAACAAAAAATCAAGATAGTTTATTTTAAATGAGTGGTCAACTGACATGGATTAATTTGTTCAGAATCATGAATTTGTCACGATAAGTCAGTCTCATTTTGCCTAACTATTTTAACGTCAGATTTCATACAAAGATTTTAAGGTAGTAGAGTTTCATTAGTGATGGTAATGAATTAAGCCAAAAATGCCATTGGCAGTAGTGATTCATAGTTTAACGCCGTTAACCGGTTAATTTTTGTTAAAATAAAATATAACTTAATATGTTACTGCTAAATGCATTTATATTAGTTTTATATTACTGAACAGGTCCGCGCTTCGCGTGAAAATGATATTATTTCATTTATACAATATTTTTTATTATTTATACTTTTATTATATTTTTTTAGATTATTTTTATCTCGAGTTGATTGTCCATCGAAAACAATCTATATATATCATTTTTGAGGTGAAGTTAAGGTTTGAGTATCCCATCCTTCTCATACCTCACTTTGTAGGACTACTTTGATATGCTATTGTTATTGTATATAGTTTTTTTTTAGGTAATAAAATTTCTAAGAGACATCCCTTTTCTAACGAGGATGGGTTATTACTATGTATAAGGATGTAAGACCTCCAACTTCTCATTCATATATAAACACTAGGGAATCGTGTCGCGCTTTGCGCTGTCACAAAAAACGTATTAATAATTGATTTTATAGATAATTGTCTTTATATAATAACCTATTTGTGAAATTATAAAAATTTCAATTTCATATACGACATATATTATTATCTAAATTTTATTTCAAATTATATTTGATTAACCTTTATAGAATATTTACATATAAAAAGATTAAGAAAAAGAAGTAATATAAAATGTATAACGAAAGAACATAAAACACTTGATATACAACTTACAATAAATATTTTGTTTTAACGACAAATTTAAATGTTCGTCAAATAAAAAGTTTGTGCTTAATAGATTTATCTTCTAAGATCATATCTTTAAAAATTACCTCATTATATGATAGGAAGAACAACTTTTAATTTTTCATTCTCTTTATTTTCAGTAATCCCATTCCCAAAACACTTGATGCTTGCACACGGTATTGAGAACACTGGTCCTTTTTATTTTTTATTTTTTCAATTCTCATTACCGTAAGTGTTTGTACTCATGAAGAAGCTACATTAAGAAATTTACATTATTCAGTAAGTTAACTTGTGATCTTACCTCAACATGTGCTTGACATCAACGAAAATAAGGCGTAGGGGGTGCTTTAATTAAGCAATATGAATTACAAAAATAAAGGCAACAATTAATAAAATTGTAACTGATCGTCTTAAATTGCAATTTAATAATATCCATGAGAAGGAATATAGAAAGGTTTTAAAAGAAAGTGATTAATAATGTTAATGATGGGAAAAAATTACTTTGATTTCATCAAAAGTTTAATGCAAGAAATTAAGAAAAAAATACAAAATCTTCTTTTGAAAAATAATAGAAAAAGGTTCATGGAAAGTGATAATGTTGTTAATGAGCAAGTTAAAATCATCTCATTATTTATTAAGTATATATTAAATAAAAAAATTGTTATCTTGAGGCTGATATACATATTCAATTTGTAAATTAATTACTTTAAAAATTCTACACTTTACAAAATGCTTATAACGTCTTCTAAATGCTCCAATAAATATTGTCTTATTTATATTATGATAAATGCTAGTAATTTTTTTTTGCAGCTTCTTTAAATTACTAAAATAAATTTACATATATGCGTGTGTATGTATATTAAATATTTATGCGTTTAAAGAAAAATCAAAAGTCACTACATTTAACTATATTAATTATATAATAAAAGAAAAAAAGGTTTATAGCTTTAATATTTATGCCTCTATAACTCACCTATTTAATTTTTAACCGTAAATAATAAATCAAATAATGAACTAAAAAA
>NC_061112.1:141302793-141305337 GCF_002878395.1 Capsicum annuum
AAGATTATTTTTATATTCAAAACTCAGAGTCGCCACTTGACATAATCCGGTGTGCCAAGTCACCTTTGGAAAATCCTTTTCAAAACGATTTGACTCTTTAAACTGGTTTCCGAACAGAGATTCCGGCTAAGGAATTCTATTGACCAAGGAAAAGGTGTTAGGCACTCCCCGATCCCGTGGTTCCGCCACGGTCGCTTAGTAGAACGTATCGGCTAATTTGACACTACGAATGTACAAACCACAAAGAAGCACGTAAAGCAATCAAACAAACAAACCAAATGAAATGAATAAAAGTATAGTGTTCAGTTCAATTATACAGTTTCAAAATAAAAATACAAAAATAAATCTATCTAACCTATACTAATCCTAACTACGCTCCCAGGCTTTACCCGATGCCTCGGTCCTTACTCACGAACGTCTTCCGTCATCATAGTACGTCAGGGCATTCCCCGGTGAATAAATATAATGTGTCTTAGGGCATTCCCCGGCTAAATGATACATTCGACCCAAAATCAATAAAACCAAACCATTCAACACGCATTTCAAGCATTCAATAATTGAACGAGCAAAACACTTATTCCTAAATATTTGCCTACCCGAACCTACTTTTAGTTATTCATTCGATGGCCTAATCATGATGCTATCCAATTCAACAATATTCAGTAATGAATCAAAATAAACAACCTTCGACTTATTCGATTATCAATTTTTGATCCCGACCCCCAAATTCATTCTTAATGATTAAACCAATTCTATACACATTTCATCAATCAAGTTTTCAACTCCAAACTCAACATCAAACAAACAAACAACGAGGATTCGAATATGCTCAAACACAAATCATTTGTAATCAAGGGAAAAAAAAAAGTTAGAATTGAACCTCAAAGAGCTTTTGATTGACTTAATAAAAGAAATAAGAGCCTATCCAAGAACCTCGAAGAACACCAAAGAAAGACCAATCCTCCAAATCAATCGAGAAACAATCCAAGAACGCAATAAACTCCAAATTCCAATCAGAACCAAATACATCTACAAGTGAAATCGATGAACAAAGCTAGACCAAACACTTAAGTATCGCCCGAATCAACCAAAATCAGCCAAGAATGACGAACAACCAAACCAGAATTTTCAATCAACAAAAGAAAGAACATGGAAGAACCGAACCAACGAGACCAAGTTTCCGGCGAGCTGAGACAACGGTAGAAGGCTTAAACTCCAGAAAACTAACGTTTTCTAGGGATATTTCTTCTTTAAAAGAAGAGAGAAAAAAACGAGAAGATTTGGGAGTTTTGAGATCGGTTTATACGGACGACGAACGGAGGAGATGATTTCGGTGAAGCTACTGCTGGAACAGTAACCCGAAATCTCCCTTTTCTGTTACCGGATGGAGATATATATGGGTATGTGTATGTAAAAATGGAATTGAATGGAGGTTGAGGGGGGGTCTGTGTGTTTATTTCCAAGAGCAAAAAAAAGAATCCTTATATTTCTTAGTGAGTATCAGTGTATAGCTATGGTGAGGTATGAATCAATTCAATCTAAAAAAAAATGACGAGTATCTGTATGTTTTCATGGGTGGGTCTTGTGAATGGAGAGCTTTTTTTTTTTTTAAGGAAGTTTGTTAGAGAAAAGAAATAAAAGTGTGGGGTAAAGTAAAGGGGGTATGGGGTGGGGTAGGTGAAATTTCCTGGAAGTTACCTAGGTGTGTGTATTTTCTTTATGGCCAAGAAAAGGGAGGGAGTCACGTGGGTGGGGGTTAGGAGAAGGGTGAGGTGTTGTTTTTTAATTGGAGGGGTAAGGATTAGGTGTCTTATTTTTTATTGTGTGGGTTGTTGGAATTTTTGAAATAAGACAAAATTAGTTATTTGGATAAAAGCAAAATAAATAAATAAATAAATAAATAAGTGAAAGAGGTGGTTATTTATTTGTTTTTTCTTGTGGAGAGATTATATATAAAAAAATGGGGTTAAATTGTGTGATAACGAAATAAAAAATATTTTTTTAACGGGACAAAATTACGTGTCTACATTAAGTAACTTCATAATTGTTTTACCCTGTTAGTACATAAAAGTTAATTAAGCATCGCTTTTACATAAGAACTAATTTTTTGTACATTGTTGGTGCTTAAAGTTAATTATGTACCCTTTTAAGTAGCCACTACTTTTTTTATACTATTTATGCACAAAAGTTAATTAAGCGCCCATTTGAATTAATACATAAAAATGACCCTAAACTTGACATCAAATTTAACTTTGACCTTAAACTTTGATAATGCACAAATAGGACCTTTAACTATTCAAAACCTGAATAAATATGACCTCCGATTTTGCAACCCCATGCGTGAGTTTCACTCGCGCCTACGTGGAAAGGTAATCCAATCACACAGTGCCGCATTGTTAAAAGGGCTGACTTGGAGGGAGGTCATATTTGTGCAGTTTTGAATAGTTAAAGGTCATATTTGTACACTGTCAAAGTTTTACTTTTTGTGTTCAAAAAGTATCATTTTTATTATTATTATTATTATTATTATTATTATTATTATTA
>NC_061112.1:141305437-141306618 GCF_002878395.1 Capsicum annuum
TTATTATTATTATTATTATTATTATTATTATTATTATTATTATTATTATTATTATTATTATTATTATATTTCTATAGCTACAACACCTAACTTTTTTTTAATTAAAAAATCGAACCCGCACAGTAGGCTGAAGGAAACACCCAAGAAGAGCAAATAACACCACTGGGCTATCTAAGTGTCTTGTTTCATGTTGTTCAACATTAATATAGGATTATGTAATTTCGTTTATGTTTTAACTTGTAATTTTCATTTTGGTGTAATAACAGAGCCGCGGATCGGAACCTCGATGGAACCTCACTCGACTCTCCAACTCGGTATAGTCCACTTCTCTTCCAATCCTTTGAAATACCCGTGACTTTATTCTTTCATAACTTGGGTAGGAAGGATGTTTTAAGTCAAGAACCGTTTGTCCTTCTTCCTTCTGTTTCTTTCTTTGAATAATGGTCGGGTCAAAATTTGGTCTCGCTGTCTACTTGTTTGCCTGAAAATACTTCGTGTTTACATTCAAAGGGGGCATGATGTAGACACCTAATTTCGACCCTTCCCGATGTCGTTTTTACCCATTTTATTTTTTTTCCTACCATGTACCTTCACCCATGTTATATACCCTCAGAAAAATATAAAAAAAAAATAACAAAAATAATAATAAATAAAATAACAATAAACAAAATCCCTAACAAATCCAATCTTATCCTAACAACCTACCCAATCAAAATAAACCACCTCATCATCCCACACCCTACCCCCTACCCCCTACCCCCTACCCGCGGACCCCACTTACCCTACCTCACCACTACCTACCCTCATAATATATACACACATATTCTCACAAAAGAGAAGGCAACCATCAGCAACCCAAAAAAAAGGAAAGAGAGCAGATCTAAAAAAAATTTCCATTTCCATCACCATCACCGACTTCACGCCGCCATCTCTGTCCGACCAACTACGGCGGCAATAACGCCGTCACCACCATCTTCCTCCTCTCAAAACCATCGACGAAGTAGCAACTCATCGCCGCTGCCGTCGAGCTTTCGCCGACCAACAACGGCGGCAGTAACGCCATCCCCACCGTCTCCCTCCCTTCTCTAGCGTCGCTGCCTCAACCACCGAAGAAGGCTCTATCGCCGGCGAAACAATAACGACCAGCAACACCAGCCCCCTCCGTCCCCAGCTTCCTTCGT
>NC_061112.1:141306718-141378312 GCF_002878395.1 Capsicum annuum
TTAATCACACAAAAATCTTAGGTGAAGAGTACGTACAAACTTAGGCAATAACAATACTTTCTTGATTTGTAATTTAAGCTTTCTAGACTCAAAGGGCTATTCGTTATTCGTAGCCAAACTATGTGTTTAACAGTAAAGCGGTTAGCTACAATGTGTGCATGTAGAGTTTCTGATGGGGTTGTCCTGGGTCAAGCATGCTCCATGTAGTGCTAACCAGTTTTAGCAAATACTTCATTGATAGCTTTGTCTTCTAAATCAGTTTCTAGGTCCAATAGTTTGCCATACCATTGTTGGAAAAATAATAATTATACTTTTCTCTAGATTTCTCCGCAAAAGTCTATTACTCTTTCATACCATGGTAAAGTGTTCCTATTAGGCACTTCAAGCTCAAATTTTGAATTTTTTTTTGCATGTATTCTTAAACGTCCATTATGTAGACAAGTTAACCATTGATAAATAAGTCATCTCCTTTAATTATATGTATTAACCTTATACATCTAAAATGTCGTTCGTACAACATACCAGGACCCAGTAATCGTCAGAATGATCTGGACAAAGATTAAGGATAGGCTTCAGGCCTTAAATTGTTTGCACAACTCATGTTTGTTTAATAGAACTCGTCCCTTTTGCAATGTCAAGCTTCAACAAAATTCTAACCAACCTTAGGCCAATAGATGGTTTCAAATATTCCCTAGTGTCCATGTAAACTTCCATTCTCTCATTATAGAAATTGCCAGATTCAGAGCATCACAGAGAAATAAACTACTAATAAACTAATCATCACAATTCTCAACCCACACATCCCAAAAATTCAACAACACACATCTACTAATTTTCCACATTTTTCATTTAATTTCACTATAAGAATAGTAGTATATAGTATAGTTTAATAATCTTCAAAAACTATATAATATATTTCAAAAATTAAAAAGAAAAGTCAACTAACAGTGATGACGAAGAGGAGCTCTTACAGATCGCATTACAAGAACAAGCACAACGGAATATCAATTACCATAAACCGGTTCGGAACTATGCTCAACCGCCGTCACAGTCGAGTTTGAGAGCCGTCACCGGCAGTGGTGGTGGTACGGCGGAGAGGAAGAGCAGCACTAGTGTTGTTCCGATGATGCGGAGATTAGTTGTAGCCGATGAGTTTTAGAGCCCGTTTGGATGAGCTTATTTTTTTTTGGCTTATAAGCCAAAAGTCAAAAGTTAGAAATTCTAACTTTTGGCTTATTTGTACCCTTTTTAGCTAAAAATAAAGTGCTTTTAAGCACTTTAGAATTTTAACCAAATACATCAAAAGACTTAAAAGTTATTTTTGGCTTAAAAGCACTTAAAGTAGGCCCATCCAAACGGGCACTTAGAGAGGGTTTGAGAGAGCTTTTTTGGGTTTTTTATTCTTCTATTTATAATAATAACTATAAAAGAATTACTCCAGAAATATATTTTTTACTTTACACTTAATGAAATAGTGATGTACAACTATTATTAATAATAAATATTCATTTATTATAATTGTAGCGACTTCACGAGGTCCCAATGTTTAAAATTTTATTGACCTGCTTTATATTTTGTAATTTTTTTTGGCGTTAATTTTTCCCCTATTTTATTTTCGACCTCTTGAAGTACCTAATATTGTGTCATAATTTTTTTTTATTATTTACCGACTTCATGAGGTCTCTTCATTTAAAAATTAAACTGAGGGAATAAGCGACTTCACGAGATTTCTTATTTTAAACTTATTTATGAGATTTTTTTTTTGTCGCTTTTTACAACTTTTTTAGTAGTTGCTAAACCATGAATTATTATTATAAGAAGCATTGTTTGGACAGAATTTTCAGCATATTCCAACAATTTTAGCAAACTTTCTGTTTGCGTGCCCTATTATTGAGACAATATTCA
The DNA here is from genome assembly GCF_002878395.1 of Capsicum annuum. NCBI lineage: Eukaryota > Viridiplantae > Streptophyta > Magnoliopsida > Solanales > Solanaceae > Capsicum > Capsicum annuum. The sequence goes on from NC_061112.1 coordinate 141,308,624, forward strand.
CAAAATTTTAATACGTATGGTTAGTCAATATATTATTATGTACTAAAATTATTTTTTTGTTTTAAATTATAGTACATATCTTAGTTTTGTATCTAGAAGAAAGATGATTAATTCTGAAAATAATGTGATGATTGCTTTGTATTGAGATGGTGAAATAATTACTAAAATGATGTATAACGAATATGCTAAAAGAACAGTAATTGTTAATATGTCTATTTCAACCAACTATGCTGAATTGGTCAAATTGTTGCATATGATAGAATGGATACAAATAGTAAAAATATTTTAATGAATATTTAATTTTCGAAACTTATTTTAAGGTAACAATACAAGATTTATTGAGTTTAAAATTAATAAAGACCACTCTTTGCTATAATTTATTGTCATACTTAGAATATTTTTGAATAGAACTAAATAAATTTTTTGGATGTGTATATAGAGACTAAATCGACAAATCAAGATAATTTATTTCAAATGAATGGTCAACATGGTTATCATGTGAATTTATCTGTTCAAAATTATGAATTTGCCACAATAAGACAATCTCACTTTGCATACTACTTTAACGTTCGATTTTGTACAAAGATTCCGAGCTACCGGAGTTTCGTTAGTGATGGTAATGAATTAAGTAAAAAATGTTATTGGCAGTAATGATTCCAACTTTAACGTCGTTAGTCAATTAATTTTTGCTAAAATAACATATAGCCTAATACGTTTATGCCAAATGTGTTTATATTAATTTTGTATTTAAAAAAAAATATTATTTCAGTGAATTAATTTAAATAATAGTAACTTATTTTGGTAAAAAATTAATTATGATAAGTTAAATAAATTATTTTTGTATAAATTTAAACATAAAATTTTTAACCTTTTAAAATAAATAAGATTTGGTAGCCGTTTGGCCGTGAAAATTATTAACTTTTTTTTAGAAAATTATTTCACTTTAATGAAAAAAGTGAAAATAAGATGCGTTTGGCCATGAAAATTTCGAATACGATTCCGGAATTGTATTTGGAAAAGTGAAAATAAGTTTTACTTGTTTTCATTTTTTTCACTCATACTTCTTTCACAAAATTTAAAAAGAACTTTAATTTATATTAATGGTCAAACACAACTCCAAGTTCAACTTCAATTAAACAACTTTAATTTATATTCACAATGAAACACAACTCTAACTTCAACTTCAATTAAACAACTTTAATTTATATTCACAATAAAACACAACTCCAACTTCAACTTCAATTCCAACTCCAACTTGAGAAAATTATTATTTTCGTGGCCAAACATGTTATATTATATATTGACAAACTTTATTTACCAAAATGGGTGACCTAGTTCGGGGCGGTTTATAAAAGCTTAAACTGGGTCGGTCCAGTCCAAACAACAAAACCCTTCCAGAAAAATCTCAAAACCCCAAGCCCTCACTCTTCCGATACTCCGTCTTCGATCTGCTTAGCCTCCTGCAGTAAGTAAGTGAAAATGTCTGTTAAGGTTTTGAATCCAAATGCGGAAGTACTCAACAAATCGGCGGCGCTTCATATGAACATCAATGCCGCCAAGGGTTTACAGGATGTTCTCAAAACTAATCTCGGCCCCAAAGGCACTATTAAAATGTGAGTTGAGGTGTTCGATTTTGGTTTAGTATTTGCGTTTTTTTTAGGTTGTTTTATGGAGATTTGTGTATTTGTAAATTGATAGGCTTGTTGGTGGTGCTGGTGATATTAAACTTACTAAGGATGGAAATACTTTGCTGAAAGAGATGGTGAGTTCTTCTTGTTATAAACTGTATGCGTTATAGCTGTATTGGTAGTATTTGGTTTTAGATATTTCGAAGTATCCCATTTTCTTGAGTTTCATACCTGAACTTGTCAGGTGTCTGAGTTCCTCACCAACGTTAATCATCAATTGTTCATTTTTACTACGTGAATGGTGTTGAAGTTTATGGTGATATTTCAGGCAGGAAATGTGACTAATTGATAGTTGACTTTTGTTTTGATAAATAGTTGTTGATAGTTCAGACAAGAAATTCAAAATTTACCTATCTGATAGAAGCATGACACTCAAAAATCGGGATTTTCACCATCACCTCACATTTTGCTGTATGATTTATACATTTGTAGTCAGTGTTGCACTTCGAGTGTCCTGAATATTACTTGATATTAGTCTGGAGGTATTGAGATGTAGAGTTAAGTTTTTCGATGGAAGTTGATCCAGTAACAAGATGAATACTACCCCCTCTGTAGCAAAAATGGTGGCACTGTTATTTGTTCCAGAAGACTACAATAGTTTGTCCAAACATTTTTCAAATGTATATAACTGTAGAGATTAGGACCCATATATAACTCTACACATGGGCAGAGCCACCTTAAACGAAGGGTGGTCAGATGAACACCCTTCGTCGAGTAATTACGTGGTCTACAAAGGTTAAATGTTAGTTATTATGAGTAAATATTTAATTTTGCATACCCTTAGCATAACTGGGAAGAAAATTTGCACACCCTTTGCTAAATTCTTGGCTCCGCCACTGAGTCTCTACAAGTATAAAGATTGTGATGGGTAGTTCTTTTTGAAGGACTCTTAAGTATGTTAAATTTTAAACCCAAAACAGTGAAGAAATTGGTGTTCGAATTCGTAGGTACAGGGTTGGCACATTAGTAGGATATTCAATTTGTGATAAACGATGGAGGATAAACCAGATAATAATGTTACTTGGCCCCAACGCCGAACTAGTGCACATAGGGGATTAGCCCGTTCGCACCGGAGATTAAAAATGCTAATACATATCATCTTTTGGTTTGTCGGACTTGGGAGCACTTTTTTTTATGATGGTCCTGTTTGCATATCATCAGCTGTTATAGCTCTTATCCAAGTTGAAACTGGGCCGTGTATTAGGATTACAACTTTTTAGTATGGAAGCTGGTCTTGATTATGTGGACAATCTTCCTTTGCTGTTCATTTTATGCAGCTAAGTGAAGAATATTAATTACAAGATGTGAATGGTAGACAGCTACATCGATTAGCTCCGTGCTGGTATTGATAATTTTCTGTGTAAAACATTGCAGCAAATACAAAACCCAACTGCAATAATGATTGCTAGGACTGCTGTTGCTCAAGATGATGCAAGTGGTGATGGAACTACATCTACAGTGCTTTTCATTGGGGAGCTCATGAAACAATCCGAGCGTTGCATCGATGAAGGTTTGCCATATATGTTCTTTCCAGCAACTTGCTGCATTTTCTTTTGGTATCCTTGGATTTTGTGATTTATAAGAGACGTTATTACGAAAAGCTAAACATTCATCTGATTATAAATTTTCAGTTGAGCTACCTTATGTAATATGAAATCCAACCTTAAATAGATAATCCATAAAATTTTAGAAAATTAATTGTGGAGATGTGTAAAGTTTGTGTTGCAGCTACATGTTACAAGTTTTTAAAAAGGTTTGTGTTGCACTAGCTGTTCATACACATGTTCCGGGAAATGTTAATATGTGGGTGATTTGTTAAGTTGTCATATTCAAGTCATTTCTTGGTTGCGCTTAGTGTTGAGAAAATCGGCCCACGAAACTATAACCCGCCAAACCCGCCCAAGTTTGGGCTGATTATTAACCTGTCCATTTATTAGCTCAGCCCACTTCAATCCAGCCCATTTTATCCCATCAAAATTTGGGTTGATATCTAGCCCAAATTAATCCATGAGAAATTCTGTCAAATATTTTTAAAAAGACATTTTTTTTCTTTGATATGTTATATATAATCATAATAAAGAAAAGTAATAATTTTAATAGGTTCTACAAAATTATAAGAGAACAAATAAAGTAATTAAAACTTAGTAATAATTGGGTGGATTGGGTTTTGATCCACTTTTTACCCATTTCAACCCACCTATTTATTAACTCAGTCCATTTTGACCTGCCCAAATTCAGTTCAACCGTCTTGACACCTATTGTTGTAACCCTGCGAAAGATGACTGTTGCAGTGTCCTCACCAAATATATCCTTTACTTAATTTAGATTGTAATTGCTTTGAACTTTTTTGCAGGGATGCATCCTCGTGTGCTAGTTGATGGTTTTGAAATTGCAAAAAGAGCAACACTACAATTTCTTGAAAAATTTAAGACCCCCGTAGTGATGGGTGACGAGCCAGATCAAGAGATTTTGAAGATGGTTGCAAGAACAACATTGAGAACAAAGGTTTCTTCTGCTCTATGGATGTGATATAGATTATAATCCTTCTGCTTAAATGCCCTTTCTTTATTGTTGGTGCTCATACCAATTTATGGTTTTCTGCAGTTGTATGAATCGTTGGCCGATCAACTGACTGACATTGTTGCGAATGCTGTAAGTGATACTCCTTGCTTCCAGGCATTTAGATTTATCTTTAGACTATTTGGTCCTTATTTATTTTGTTTTTTTTCCCTTTGGGACACATTCCTGTGAAGGGAAGGACCAGGTGAGACTGATAATAGCATTTTAGAAAGTGAAATATTGTTCTGACTGAGGCGGTTTACAATTATCACTCTATCTAGACCAGTTTGTTATTAAAAAAAAAGAAGAGAAGAACAGGTAATAGATAGAATGTTTATGAATATGCTTTTGCGTACTGATTCGTGGCACTGACATTACTTGTTATCTGTCTCTCCATCTTTTTGAAGTTAGTTGTAATGTTCTTCCGGGATTTCTCCTCTCTCCTGATGACTTGTTACACTTCCTGCAACTTGTGTGACAGGTGCTCTGCATCCGGAAGCCTGAAGAAGCTATTGATCTTTTCATGGTTGAAATAATGCACATGCGCCATAAGTTTGATGTGGACACTCGTTTGGTAAGTAAAAATTTCTAAATATCTCCCCCCCCCCCCCCCCCCCCAAAAAAAAAAAAAAAAAAAAAAGAGAGACTTCTGATTTTTTGCTGTCATATGATTTCCTTCATGATTGAGCATTGTTACTTCATCCAGTAGGTACTTTGACCCTTTCCTCTCATTTTCTTATAATTGTTGGGTTTACATAACAGCCAGTCGACCAGCAATATCATTTGATACTTCGACTCATAATCTAAGCACATGATCAATTATCATCGTTATATGTATGTTATAATGATAATTTCCAACTGAAATGTCCAAGCATACTTGCAACATGTTTCATAGTTTTTGACTTTTTGTCTACTGTTTTTGAACTTCTACCCTGTTTAGAGTTTATTGTTCTTGTTATGTGCAGAATGTATGATGATATGAATTCCAATAATTGACAACAGTGTCAAGTATTGATAACATAACTAAGTAGTCTAGTGGATATCAGATTTTGATTCGTTTTCAACTTCTGGGATTGGGCTAATTATATGCATCAAGTTAGATTATGAAAGACGAAAACTGAACTGCTCACAATTCACATAAACTAACTTGCAAATTTTATAATTTTATGATGAAAGGGGGCTGAATTCTATCTTTCAGGTTTCTAAATAATTACATATACTGTTTACATGGAACTCTTGAAATAAATATTTGATTTCTTTAAATTTAATAAGGTAGGGCATTAAGATTTTTCACAGGATATTAAAAGTAAAGGTAAGGGTGTAGGTGCTAAATAGATTTTCCTTTCATATCTGAGGATTGTGGATTGTCTGGGAAATGAAAGGTGCACATATTTTTTAGAAAGTGTTTTCTGCTTATTGCGTAATCATTTACTAAAACTCGACAGTGAATATTATAACAATATTGAGTGGTTGTGGGTCTTGAAAATTCTTTAGTAGGTGGGTTAACATTGGTGGAAGAATTGCTATATGCTTGTGTATGACACATACAAGGCATTCATGCCCCAATCTGGCTCTATGCGAGTGTACTTTTCTTTGTTGGTTATTGCTGCGTTTGTCTATCTAGGATGCAGTTGCTGGAAACAAAATTAAGTTTGTGCTTTGGTTCATGATTTTTTTTCCTTTTTCTCTTGCAATATACTCTATTATCGTTTCTGCACCTTTTTCATTTTCCCTGACTTCAAGAGAACTTGTTTAGATGAGCATGGATATTTCTTTCCTTTCTCAAAACAAATCCTACCTTTGGTGGAGCTGCTGCAGCTCTATCATACCCATAACTGCCCACGTCATTCATGTTCAAAAAAAACAAAAGAATTGGGGATTCTGATGATTCATGAAAAGCCAAAAGATGCGGAGTTCAATTCATTCTTTGCTTATTAACTACTTTTTAAATTTTAATTCTGAATGCTTGAAACAATTATCTCTGATTCTAGAATATCTGCAATACAAAAATGAAGGGCAATGGAAGGAAAATAACATAGAAACTAGCAAATTATAAGGGAATCTGGCAAAAATCAAATTGGTGTTATTCCAAATTCCAATTGGTCAGCCTGTTAAAACCATCAAACTAGGACATGTTTCTTTAGAAAAGCGTTGATCACAGACCCTCCGTTAGGGGACAATGAAAACTGAAAATTACAGAACTTAGTGAGTAGAGATTCAACGTATTGTTGTACTCATGTTTTTTTTGCTGTTCTCAGGTTGAAGGTCTTGTGCTCGACCATGGTTCAAGACATCCAGACATGAAGAGACGAGCTGAGAACTGTTACATTATGACTTGTAATGTATCATTGGAATATGAGAAGAGGTGATTATTGTTGGTCACAGCTTCATATTACATGTATTTACTTGGACTTATTGAGTTCACATAGTTGATGCTCTTCTCTTTCTCAGTGAAGTAAATGCAGGGTTTTTCTACTCGAATGCGGAGCAGAGAGAGGCAATGGTTGTTGCCGAGAGGCGCTCAGTTGATGAGAGAGTGCAAAAGATCATTGATCTTAAAAACAAGGTCTACACTTCAGCTAGGAGTATTTGACATGTGTGTGTTAATGTAATGATGTGTTATTTCAGCCTTAATTCCTGGTTTTTCTTGCAGGTTTGTTCAGGGAGTGACAAAAACTTTGTTGTTATCAATCAGAAAGGGATTGATCCACCATCCCTTGACCTTCTTGCTCGGGAAGGAGTAAGTTGTCTTCACTCTAGTTTATTGAAGTTATCAAGCTGAATAGTTTAGTTGTCGAAGGCATATGGCTTCTTCAACTTGGTTTTGCATCTTTGCTCTGCCTAGAAACATGCTGGTTCCTTCTGTTGCCATGTCAGATCTTCTGGTATCTGATCTTGGTCATTAAAAAAATCATTGAAGATATGACCTCTAATAGAATTTTTAAATTCAAAAGGAGCAGTTATAATGGGGACTTACTGAAGGTTCCAGGAGAACACATGCATTTACCATCCCACTTATATGCAACGGTTGGTGTAGATAGAAATATTAGGTTGTTGCATTCACACAGTTGACAGTTCAACAGAGGTTCCTTTGTCCCAAGTAGACCAAGATAAGCCATTGTATGCTTGAATACAATTGCATCCCTTTTAGCATTTCTTTCCAATTTTCCTTTTATGCAATTTTCTCTTTTGTCTTAAATAAATATTAATGCATTGTCACATCTCTCAACGCCATAATTCATTCTCTGTTGGAGGCTGTTTTTAAAGCTCCATAATAGCATTTGAGATGCCAAACTGGAGATTTTGTGACATAAAATGTTTCATTTGAATGATGGGTGGCCTTTATGTTCACCTTCCAATGTACGGAATATCATTCCCATTTCATGTTCTAGATAATTGCCCTTCGAAGAGCGAAGAGGAGAAATATGGAACGCTTGGTTTTGGCATGTGGCGGTGAAGCAGTTAACTCTGTTGATGACCTTACTCCTGAGTGCCTTGGCTGGGCTGGTCTGGTGTATGAGCATGTTCTTGGCGAAGAGAAGTACACATTTGTAGAAAATGTCAAAAATCCTCATTCCTGCACTATTCTGATAAAAGGTATTCTGACTTGTTCCATTTTTGTTTAATGTTTTTCGGGTGAACTCTATTGTTTCGCTGTGGCGGTCCATGTAATGCCACTGTTTTAGGAATTGGTCTTGTTAAACATTTTTGTTTTCTATACAGGGCCAAATGACCACACAATCGCACAAATTAAAGATGCTGTTCGTGATGGACTGAGAGCAGTCAAAAATACCATTGAAGATGAAGCAGTTATACTGGTATGTTAGTCCATTGATATTTTGTGTGATTTCCATGTAGAAGTGCCTGTCTTCAGAGGATGCTTTTTCTGTTTGTGTGTTATTTTGCACTGTGGATCTATCTTTGGACCAGAATGTATGTGCATGAAATTATGATTTTTACATGCATCTATAAACATGTTTTGGTGTTGATCTTTCTTCTTGGCTAGGGCTTCACATGAAAAAATGGAACTGTCATCTGTTATGTTGGGTTCTTATTTTTTGATAGCAATATGAAGAGGAAGGCATTATTAGACTTCATATCAGAGCTCCATCTCTAATTAATAGATGTTACTTTGTGTATGAATTCTCATCCATGTGCCAGTATTTTATTATATGCGAGGCTGAGATGCTTTGGGCATGTGAAGAGATGTGTAGATGATCCGGTTAGGAGGGGCGAGAGGTTTGCTGTTGTGGGCTTGGGGAGGGTTTGAGGTAGGTTGAAGAAGTATTGAGGTGAAGTGATAAAGCAGGATATGACGAAACTTCAGCTCACCGAGGACATGACCCTTGATAGGTTGAGAATTAGGGTAGAGGGTTAGTAGGTAGTTGGGCGTATTCTTTTCCTTTCTCTGTGTGTCAGTATCCTTCTTGTTTTTCATGATTTTTCGTTTTTTATTTCTACATTTTGTTGCTTTAGCCTTGGTTCTCTTATTATCTTGTTGTTGCGACTGCCTCTTTTTTATTGTTCTTTTGAGCCGAGGATCTATCGGAAACAACCTCTCTACCTTCTCAAGGTAGGGATAAGGTCTGCGTCTACCTTCCCCAGACCCCACCCTGTGGGATTACACTGGTTTTTCTTGTTGTTGTGCCTGTATTTGATGATGAAGTTTGAGTATTCACTTGTTCTAAGTAGTGAATTCTCTTCATATCGTGAGAATGAAGTAATACATCTTCTGTTCCTGAGGTATATTTCTTGTGTGATCACTTTAAGGGTGCTGGGGCCTTTGAAGTTGCAGCTCGACAATATCTGATCAACGATGTGAAGAAAACTGTTAAAGGGGTATGTGCACAGTTTATTGCTGTCTAAATACTTCCCTCTGCGAGATATATTAGTGTGTTATATATTCAAATATATCTTCTGACTTTCTTTGGCCTATGACAATTTATCTGTTAAGCGTGCCCAACTTGGTGTGGAAGCTTTTGCTAATGCCCTCCTTGTGATACCGAAAACACTTGCTGAGAACTCTGGCCTTGATACTCAAGATGTGATTATAGCGCTGACGGTATCTGAATACTACTCTTGCTCCCATGTTCTTGAAAGCAACAATAATTATTCAATTATCATCCTGACATCTCATCTTTTTGCAGGGAGAGCATGACGAGGGAAACATTGTTGGGTTAAATCAGCACACTGGAGAACCTATAGATCCCCAAATGGAGGGGATATTTGACAATTATGCTGTTAAGCGTCAGATTGTGAATTCTGGGTATGTGAAAGTTGCTTATTACTTGTAATGTTCTGCTGTATGAGCTTTGTGGTATTCATTTTTTATATCAACTCTCTGTGAAATCTTCTCTTCTCTGAGCACTGGAGCCTGATGTTCATTGTTATTTGTTTTTTTTTGCCTCGTCCCCTTTAAATTCGCTAACCCTACAAAAGGTGAGTTTCCATCTGATCAATAGTCTATTTTCCTTTGCAGCCCTGTCATAGCATCTCAGCTGCTACTTGTTGACGAAGTAATCCGTGCAGGACGTAACATGCGGAAACCAACTTAGCTTTTGTTTACATGTACATTTATATCCGTAGGACGGTGATTTCCTTTTTTCTTTTTCCTTCATGGTGGTCATTTGTTTTTTCTTGGTGGAACAATGAAAAAAGAAAGACAGACCGAACAGATGGATTTGGTAGTACGAGACCAGGGGGGAGGCTGTCCGAGAAATGAGTGTTATTTTGTGCTTAGATTTACATATGGGACAATGTTTCCTCCGTCGCAGGGGAAACGAGTTATGGGTTGTGAACTTCATTATCATGGTCGTGAGGAGAATTTTGTTCATCAATTGCCTATTTTAGCGTGTTTTCTGTTCCACAACTAGAACCATATTATTATATCTAGCCTTTTGTTCATCAGTTGCCTATTTTAGGGCGTCTTCAATTCCACATCTAGAACCACTAATATATCTAGCCACATCTTTGGTACTTGTATTTCTGCACTTGCACTAAATCTAATTTAAATTACTGGATGTATTTGTTGTGTTCGATCAATCTAAATTAATTGATGTTTAAATCGATCAGTCACCCTACACACTCATCGTGTTCTATCGAGGTTCATTCCTTCCACGTTAAGTGGGAGGTAAAGCTGTTCTTCTGGCTCAGGTGTTTGATGGGTGAGCGTCCGGTGGTGCCAGATTGGTAGTTAAAAGTTTAGGCCACCATTGTTTTGCTTACACCAAATTATGTTAGTATGATTAGGGTGGGACCAAGTCTTTGATCATAAATTCATGGTGTAGTGCTATCTCGGGAAGGTTATTTTCTAGTTGCGGACACATGTTTGTCGGATGGTACAAGAGTGGATGTGTGTGCTTTGTGCTTCTAACGATTGACACAAGCTGTTAATGGGAATGATTTTACATTCGATTCTTCCGTCGTCTTCAATTGACATTGACATTTTGTTTGTCAATAGTGCTTCCTTTTCCTTCTATCTACTACTAGAGGCTAATGCTAGGATAAGTTCTAGTTCGAATCTACCCATTTCTAAATCAATTGATGGTTTCAGGAATTATTGATGTATGGTTTAGGTAGTTATGCATGGATAGCAAAATAGAAGTTTGTTCACTATTATGTAGGTTTGTTGTGTCATTGTAATGTCAATCAATGTCTGTATTTTATTCCTATAAAATTAAATTTATGTATAACTTAAGAAGACACTCGAAAACAACTTATCGTCGGATGATTAGTGGTGGATTTGACGCAATTTTGCAAGTCGCTAACAAAAGAAAGAAAAACTATAATAATTCTAGATTCAATACATAGTGTACTACCTTATGCTCTAAACCAAACGGGTCTAATTGCGGATCCTAATTAGGCCTCATTTCTACGTCGTGGATGTTTAAATCTAAATGGTTCAGATCTAAGGATATTAAGTGTATTTACTTTTACTAAGATTTAAACACCTATTTAGTCTAAATATGTCTTAATTAGTAAGATCTATATCAGCCACCACCGCTAACTAGCTCTATCATCAGAATCCCACCACCATTATCGTTACCAACTACCTATGCAATCACAACACTACTATCAGTTACTACCACACCTATTACCTAAATATAATATAATCTACTATTACCATCATCATTGCCAACCAATTCTGCCATGCAACCACCATTTTTTCAATCACTATAGGCAATCGCTATTACACCTATCACTGCCTTCATCATTATAATTATATTCACAGTTGCCATTGTCGCTATGTCCACCATTACTGCAGTCGATTCTTTCTACCGACCATCTTCACCATCACAACTAGTATATCGACCACACATTCTTTAATCACCATCATCATTATTGTCAACTGCTAACATCAACCAACTTCACCATCAACCATCACCACTAACCGCCATCATCACGACACTACAACATCAACAATACATCCTCCAGCATCATAAATATTACCATCACAATTACTAGCCATAAACATCAATTATTACCACCACCATTACACGCCACCTCCACTGTCATTAATGAATGTTTTACTTTATTTAATTGAATAATAAATTTACTTTGTTAAATTGATATTTTAAAAAAAATTTCGTTACTTTTTGTTTTGAATTTGTATAATTATTATATTACAAATAAATGAATTATACACATACAGATACTAAAAAACAAAAACAATAATTTTAATTATTTGATATTTAAATCTAGAGACAACATTATGAATTGATACTTAGACGTGTTGATTCTAATGAGAATAAATGAGTCCTTGGACTCTTAAAACTATGAGGAACTTTGGGATTTGTTTGATCCCCTACCCCTACCCCTCCCACTCCCACAATAAGAAAGGGTGTAAGAGCTCGAGTAAATAGTTAGGTCAACTTTTTTGTTTTTAGTAAAAAACAATCTTATTGAAAGGTACAGGAGATCTGAAAAGGATGGGTAGTCAACGTTGACATTGTAGAGTTAGCCCACTCAATCCTCGAGTAAATCTGGTACCTTAGCCTTACAGATAGATATATATTTGAATGGGATAAGTTCCATTATATTATTATGTATATTCGCACATGGGAGAATAAATTTTGGGAACCACCCAATTGACGTTTCATAACGCCTAAATCAATACAGACCCCTTATCTACAGTAAATATGTCTAATCCCCTACCCACCCACCCACAACTTTCAACCACAAACAAACTTAATACAGTTTATGTTACTCATTTACTATGCTAAAGTATGTACTTTTCACATGTATGAAGGAAAGTAAGTGAGTGGAGGCGAGGCTCCAGACTAGTCATGGAATGGGTGAAAATTAGGAGCCTGATATCCAAAGTGACTAGACTTTTCATGCTTTGGCATCTTTTTTGAATTGTGACGGAAATACGAATGAAATGTGAAGTTTGACACTAATAAAATCAATATGCACTTTCATATTTGGACTATTAGATTATATTATGATTTTTCATGTTTTGAATTAATTTGTACGTACCTAAAGTGATTTCTTTAGCTGTTTCTCAACAACTATATATATTCATCAAATCAAAACTTTGATAAATGAGAAAGAATTAAATTAACCTTTTTTTTTTGACATATGCTTGAAAAATAGTTAAGTGGACTCCACTTTTCCTACCGTCTTACCAAATTGGCACTCACTAAATGTGAAGAATGACTTGTATCAAATATAGGCTTTAAGAAATTTGGTAGGTCCCAAGCACAAGATTTTATTCTAATTATAAATAATGTAATGTGCCTGCTAGATTCACCAGGATGTGCCGTGTGCGGTTATGCCATGCATTCATAAAAGTACACCACAAAACGTATTCAACTATCAAAAGAGATCTTTTCACTTCCCATAGACAAAAATACACTTCTTATTCTATCTTTTCCAATCCCGTAGAATTTTTAGAATCTCGAGACCGAAAAAAATTCTTGGTAAGGAACGATTTTTCTATAAATGGGTCTTACTATGAGCCATAAGTTTGAATTAGTTTGGTCAGTAGATTTGGATATCATATAAGATGTGTTTCGTATGGAGGAAGACAGAATATTTTTTTATTTTCTCATGTTCAACGGGTTAAACATTTTAAAAATTATTCCTTTAAGAAAAACAACTTCTTTGAAACAAGGAATATAACTTTCTTAATGAAACTAGGGAAAACAAGTGGCATCGTCTCTTCTCACCCTCAACCCCCATCCCTGTCCACCACCCATCCCCCACGCCACTCCACCTAAATCCCTGCCCACCACCATCCACCCCATCATAGTCTTGTATTAGATATATATACAAATATTTTTCGGATAATGTTTCCTTTACTTGTATACTAATACAAGAAGATAATAAAAATATTTTTCAGCGAAAACATTTTCCTCCTTACCAAACACATCCATAGTTATAAAATCTTATCCAGTAGGGGTCTCTTTGCAAGCATAAAGGTCAGAGAATTTTTAGGATTTCCACAGATTAATTTTCAGTCGACCCTCAACAAGTACATACCTGCAACTGGGTTTCCTATCTTTATGATATTCCATTTTGACTAACTCATCACTTGTCCCTATTGCATACTTGCATCTCTAAAGGATAATAAATAAGGTTTCTTTTTGGTCATCCTTAGCTTTTCTTGATCCTTTTCTCGTCGTCTTTGCAGTTGTCACGCTTTTTATATGCTCTTGTATCATGGGCAATTAGCTAGCCTCCTTGTAGCTATTGGGGCTGAGTTAGACTCATTATCCATTTATTTACCGCTATGTTTTTTTTTTTAGTATAGTTACTTGTTATCAACTTGAGCTAAATAATAGTGAATAAAGTTTGTGCATCATATGTGCTTAAAACTTATATATAAGTTTTTTTCACCTACTCTTAAGTTTTCGTGTTTACCGATTTGCATTTACGGTTAACCTTATGTTATGGTCAAAATGCAAGTGGGGAGTTGCAAAAAAGATACTCCATTGAAATAGATAGGCTTCCCTTTGTTGTTGTTTCTTTTTCTCTTTGGGTGTTTAATGTATGGAACTTGGAAGGTTCTCGACCTCTTGGATTTTCCCAAAGGTTTTCATCTTTAATTTATTTCAACTTCAGTTTGGATTAATCGTAGTATTATTCTTGTCCTTTGAGTTCGATACGAACTTGGGGAAAATAGAGAGGAGTCAGATCCATAAAGCTAAATACGTATAATATGCCAAAAGCATGATTACAATCAAATTATTTCTTTTTTATCCGGTAATATACAAACAAGTCATGTCAATGGCCAAACAAAATGTTAAAGTTGATCACAATTCACTGTATATCAATTTTTATGGAATTCACACAAGAAAAAATAGTTCCAGATTTAAATAGTCAAACGAACAGAATACTATAATCGTATTATTCGTAATAAAATATCGAAAATAAAATTATGTATACATGATTTACCGAATAATAATTGTATCGGGACAGGAGGATAGATCCCTTTTTAATTTTCAGGAAAATAAATTTAATTTATCTATTCTTGGTGCCCATGCAAAGTTAACTAGCACGCTAGCCACCAGGCATATATATATATAACTTTTCATTTTCCAATCTGATTTTTTAAAAGCTAAATACAGATTATCTTAATTTGATACATGCACGAGCACGTAGTGTTATATATATATATATATATATATATTGCCCTTTAGAGTCTTCGATCTTCCTCTCCTTTCCCAAAAGATATACTATAGTCTATATTTCTAGCTAACTAGAAAGGTAGTCAAAATTCAAATGCTCTTTTGAAAATCTTAAATAATTCAAGTAAAATTCATATATCTTAAACTTTCCAAATTAGATATTCTAGTAAGTTCAGATCCTGTTTATCTTTGTGCTATGACATGCTTGTGTGATTTTTAGAAGTTTATCATGTCAGAGTCAAACCTGTGATCTTTTTTGAAAAAATATTTATGTGAATTGGTTCATTATTGAAGTTTATATACAAAGTTTATAAGTACGTGATTTTTTTTATGAATGTTATAATAATACATGCATTTTATTTAAAAGATTAAATTATTAAAATGATAAAGTGCAGGATTATTTCATTTAAAATTTTAATCTTATAAACAGAAATTAGTACAAGTTCAAGGAATAACTTAATGGGATAATACTCACAAAAATACCTGAACTTTGATTTTCAGTTGAACATATTGAACTTTGCGGGAGTCCAATTACCCCCCTAGATCTACGTATCCCGGTGACTTCTAACCTCGAAACTTTATTTTAACGCACTATCTTGTATCGCGCCTTTTTATATTGTCTCCACTGTTTAAATTTTGTGTTGGTTATTTTGCTACGGGCTGCCTGGTATTTCTAGGCTGTCTGGTTATCTTCATTGATTATTTCTAGCATCTGTTCTTGAAATTTTTGTTGCATTGTGTGCTTTGCGTTTGTCTTTTATAGTTATTGCAGCTTTTAGCCTTCTCTGTTCTTTCCGTGAGTGGTGGCTTGGGTGGCTAATGGTGGAGTAGGGTCATGTCCTAGGGGGTTGGGTGATACCAAACGGTATCTAAATTAGCACAAAACAATCCACAAACTCACAAATACAGTCCACACGTACAAGACATCAAATGAGAACAACAAACACACAAACTTGAAAGATAAGGAGATAGATGACTTGACACAAAGAGAACTTGTAATGTAGCAACTAAAGAGTTTATCAAACTCTAAAACCTCTACAAAACACATTAACAAGCACCAAGTTCTTACGGTGACCGCCAAGGGAATCAGCTCACCTCAAGATCCACCGTTTCCAAGCAAAGAACAATATTGGCTTTTCCAAGCCCTAAGCTACAATGGCTAGTCCAAGCCCTAACTAAGAACTACACTAAGGTGGTCTACTCTCAAGAGAGCGGATTTTCAATGTCTCATACTTTTATCATTACAAAACTAAAGAGAAAACACCTAATAAGAAACTATATATAGCGTAGCTTATTACATAGTATAATGGACCAAAATATCCTTAATGAAAAAGGGAGGTCATGAGTTATTTCTTTAACATGTGCAAACCCCAAAATACCCTTAATGAAGGGTGCTTCTTCAATGATCCAAAACCATGGGGTCACACTTCAAAACTTGTAGTCTCTAATTGGCATCAAATGTAAGACCCCATGTAATCTTTCACACACGGCTTTGTTTATTGGCATGCTCAAAACGGGTCCTCCATGCATGTTCTCGTATCCTCGAGGTGACCAAGTCTTGAGCCTCTATGTGTTGACCTCTAAAGATGTCATCAAAAGATAAGATGACCATTTATCCCGTATCATCCTCCCTTTCTTGAAAAGGATTCGACTTCGAATCCAAACCTTGCAAAATCGAAGAGAGGACAAACAAATACAAACTCTTCATGGCATGAGGGTTAGGGTTAGCACAACAAATCATCTCAACATGCCAAGGTTGCACATATTTGCAATATAACCAAGGATCCTTTGAATGAAATATTAAAAACTCAATGAAAGATGTACGAAGAATTTGGTTATGGGATTTACCAAGAGTGACACTTTGCTTGTCATGTAGACCAAGCAACAAGTTGGGTGCACCAACATCACCATTTTCATATTTGGCACCGGGGTCAAACGGGAAGAGTGGCCATAGACACGGGTCTAGACAACACTCCCCTTTTCCCATTTCTCCACCCAAACTAAATGACATACTCTCTACAATAACATACATATCATCGAAAGAAAATAGAGAGCAGAGAAAAGTATCACTCAAGTCGACTTCTACTAAAGTGCCCTCATGTGTGTACTCACTACTAGTTTCCCAATCATCACCATGAGTACTCTCAACAATAAAGTCACACAAAGTAGAAGGAGTAACTTCCAAGACTACACATTCCTTATCCTTAAGAGTACTCTCATCTTCCAAGAAGAGATTTTCATCTTTAGGAGGAATGTTGTCACACCTTAGTGGGTTAACATATAGGTTATAGCCTTCAAGGTAAGCTATACCATCTTTTTCACCACTAGGCTCATTAGGGGTGTTTATATCATTTTCAAACAAGACATTATACCTAAAGAGTGCATGATCCAACCCACGGGCAGATTTGGAACAAGCAAGTTCCTCACTCTCTAAGAGATCAATATCAAGTTTCAAAGCAGTTTCAAGCACAAGATTGTCCCAAGAATAGCTCTCAGGTTCACTCCCCTTTTATTGACCAAATTTTTCAAATACTTCACTCACTTGAGTTTGATTAATCACATCACACACATACTTAAGTGGTGGACAATTTTCACAAATAGGTTGATCAACACCAATTACACAAGACGATGTACTTCCATTCAACATATAGGCTTCAACACTAGGTGGACATAAATTGATCTTACAGGAAGAGTCAATTTGGTCATCAATAGGATCAACTAATGTATCCACACTCACAACATGTACATCATCAACAAAAGGCAAAGAATCATTAAACTCACAAGTAAGTAAGCTACTACTAACACTCAGTGGACTACTAGCCACACAATTATTATTCATATGCTCAAAAGTGTAAGAGTTAGCTATTTTACCTTAAAGTTCTTAAGTCGACTCTTCTTTGCCGTGTTGTCAAGGACCTCTACAAGCTTGGGCAGCAACTTTACTTCGGCATTGCTCTCCTTCACTTGCCATGTAGGTACCTACACAAATGTACTTAGATATAGAAGGACAAACAATGTTAACTCGGTTTGGTGAAAGTCACCTCTCTTCGCTCCACACAACCTCTCCTTTTTCCACTCTCGGATTACCACCTTGCATACCTTTACTCGTCTCAATATTTTGTCTCTCATAAGCATTAGGATTGGAGTAAGTATTTACTTCTCTTTGCATCTCAGGCAACATGTATGTCACGAGGTGATTTACCCACCGATCTCTTACAATATTTGGCCAATTTTGCATATTTGGAACTGTATGTTGTGGAAACCAATCGGCACCTAAGAATACATAACCGTATATCAATGGAAGAATATCGCACCACACCTCCTCATGGTATTCAAATTGGGAGAAGACAACCTTGACCCTCTCGGTAACCTTAAACCCATCCAAGAAGTATGGAACAAGTAAAGGCTCACGAAACAACCCCAAGTAGTCAACAATGGATAGAACGATGTAGTTACTATAGTACCTATCATTTAACACAATGAGGAAGCCCGGTATCCCACAAATGGTCACATTTACACTCCTTCTCGGATCAACATTGTAAAGCACACGAGTACCCCTCGATTTTGGAGATGCATACCCTCTTCTTCTCATTGGACAACATCTACTAGAGCTAGTATAACCATTCACACTATATCGACCTTGATAAGAAGTACTACAAGGTGGAGAATATGAATCTTCACACTCCTCACGTGTACTCTCATCACAGCTCTCATAAGATTTGCGAACAAAAGGGTTATACCTAACACCAAATCTAGGTTCGGCGTGAGAAGTGTAAGACTCCTCACATGCCCCAACGTCATCATAAGATCCATTACGAGGTCCTACATCAACTCCAAATTCACCATAAGCACTAGGCACTTCATTCACCTCATTTTCCCCCTCAAAACCGTAACTCTCAAATCTGCCCAAGTTTTGATCATGACTGTTTTCATAGCCTCCGCAATCTCCCTCAACTTCGGAGCCATAAAATCCCTCACTACAATCATAGTCTCCCATGTTGTAGTCACAATAATCCCCGTCTATCGAAGACATGTTCCCCTTATATCACCTTTGTACCTACACAATAAAAAAATAAGATTAGTAGTAAAAGATCCACACCAACACTCGTATGCACCCACTTTTGTGATTCTCACAATTGGAGCGGCGAATATTGAAAGTTGCTTATACTCCGCTAGTCAATAGGATGTCAATTCTACTTGGCGGCCGGAATGGATTCTTGTTTGATCGACTCAAGATACAAAAATAAAATTTACTTACGAACTTAAAACAAAGAAGTTACTACGAGTTAAAAACGAGAAAAACACACAAATAACAAAGACACGAAAGAAACAAATTCAACAATTAATCTACAACTAAGTAGGCGATTACTAGTTGTTAATTAATTCTAGAATCAAGACATGAAACTAATGAAACAATAAAATGAAACTAAGAATCTAAAATTTTTTAGCTTAAGCACCTTCAGTGATGAAGTGGCAGCCTCTCATTGGTTGTTGAAAATTGTCGAAAGTTTTGAAAATTTTTTTTCTTGTTTTCAATTTGTATTGATCAATGTTTAATTGGAAGACTGTATTTTTGGCTTTAGGAGGGAAACAACAAGACTTAGGGGCTTTTCAATGTTCAAAAAAAGGCTTGAATTTTCTTTCACCCTTTTGGCAAAACACCTTTTGAAGCCTTTGTCCCCCTTTCCTCTTTTGTAGGTCTTAGGAAGACCCCTTTCTCTCTTTTAGTAATAAGACCTTTTGAAAGTATTTTAGCCCCCTTTCTTCTTTTATAATAGTCTTGGAATGTGTTTCAAGACTAATAAGAGCACACTTTCTTTCTTCTTTGATTTTATATCAAACATACCACTTTCTCTTCAACAAGATATGAAGATGTTGAAAAACATCAAGAACACAACTTTGAATCTTGGAGTTCTAAGGTTAACGTTTGACCTTCCAAACGTCAACAACACATATTTAAGCTCCAATATTCAACAACAACATAAAAAAATGTTTTTCCAGCAACCAATCTTCAGCAACAACATCAACAAAATATTTTTCCAGCCACCCATCTTCAACAACAATATCAACAACCTTCCAACATTTAAGAACCACTTGGATTTAACTCAAAATTTAGATGTAGACTCTATCAGTGTTAGTGAAAAAGGGACTAACACTAGAAACAACAAAACACACAAAAAACTCAAGAAAATCAAGCCTCAAATCTCGGCCCAAACACAAAAAAGGGGGGCAAATTACTTTTTTTTTGTGTTTTTCAGTTTTTCCAACAATATTTTTGTGATTTTTCAAGATAGCAAGCTCAATATTGATCTCGTGGGAACGAAATCAATGATGACTTTGATACCAAATGATACCAAACGGTATCTAAATAAGCACAAAACAGTCCACAAACTCATAAATAAAGTCCACACGTACAAGACATCAAACGAGAACAACAAACACACAAACTTGAAAGATAAGGAGATAGATAACTTGACACAAAGAGAACTTGTAATGTAGCAACTAAAGAGTATATCAAACTCTAAAACCTCTACAAAACACATTAACAAGCACCAAGTTCTTACGGTGACCGCCAAGGGAATCAACTCACCCAAGATCCACCGTTTCCAAGCAAAGAATAATATTGGCTTTTCCAAGCCCTAAGCTACAATGGCTAGTCCAAGCCCTAACTAAGAACTACACTAAGGTGGTCTACTCTCAAGAGAGCGGATTTTCAATGTCTCATACTTTCATCATTAAACAACTAAAGAGAAAATACCTAATAAAAACTATATATAGCTTAACTTATTACATAGTATAATGAACCAAAATACCCTTAATGAAAAGGGAGGTCATGGGTTGTTTCTTTAACATGTGCAAACCCCAAAATACCTTAATGAAGGGTGCTTCTTCAATGCTCCAAAACCATGGGGTCACACTTCAAAACTTTTAGTCTTGAATTGGTATCAAATGTAAGACCCCACGTAATCTTCCACACACGGGTTTGTTTAATGGCATGCTCAAAATGGGTCCACCATGCATGTTCTTATATCCTCGAGGTGACCAAGTCTTGATCCTTTATGTGTTGTCCTCTAAAAATGTCATCAAAAGATAAGATGGCCATTTGTCCCCGTATCATTGGGGGTGGGGTCGGGGTTTGGGGGTGGGTTAGGTTAGAGATTTGGAGTACGAGGTTTTAAGGAAGGGGATAAGAGAGATGATAGGTTGAGGGTAGGGTCGTGAAATATAGGGACCCTTCAGGGTAAGTTGATAGAATTGGTAAAGATTCTTAGGAAGAGAAGAATCAATATTGCGTGTGTCCAGGAGACCAAGTGGGCAGGTTCTAAGGCTAGGGATGTTGATGGATACAAGTTGTGGTACTCGGGTAGTGAGAGACGTAGGAATAACGTAGGTATCTTAGTGGACGAAGAGCTTAGGGGCAAGTAGTGGAGGTTAAAAGGGTTAGTGATAGGGTGATGTCTATCAAATTAATTATTGAAGAGTCTTCTGTGAATATCTGTAGTGCATACGCACCATAAACGGGCCTGGACGAGGAGGAAAACAAGAAATTTTGGGAGGTTTTGGGCGAGGTGGTAAGAGGCGTGCCTACTTCAGAGATGATTTTCATATGAGGGGATTTTAATGGGCACATTGGGTCTCTACCGATGGGTTATGATGATGTGCATGGAGGTTTTGGGTTCGGGGATAGGAATGTTGATGGAGCTGCTCTTTTAGATTTTGCAAGGGCCTTTGGGTTAGTGGTAGTGAATTCCAACTTTTTGAAGAAAGAGGAGCATCTGGTTACTTTTCATAGTAGGCTAGCCAAGACTCAAATTGACTTTTTTCTGCTTAGGAAGGAGGATAGAGCAATGTGTAAGGATTGTAACGGTATCCCGAGTGAGAATCTTTCGACCCAATATAGACTTCTAGTGATGGACTTGGATATCAAGAAGGGCGAGAAGAGACGGGGTGGGGAGGGCCGTCCTAGAGTTAAGTGGGATGGACTGACTTCAGTTAGTGTCCTAGAGATAGGGGCAAAGTTGGAAGGGATGGGGGTTTGGAAGGATAGCCGGGATGTGGATAGTATGTGGGATAGGGCTGAGGGATGCATCAAAGAATCTGCTAAAAAAGTATTGGGTGTTTCGAGGGGCTGGTCGGGCTCGTATCGAGGGGATTGGTGGTAGAATGAAGATGTTAAGAAGAAGGTGGAGTCGAAGAAGGTGACTTTTATTAAGTTGGTGGAGAGTAGGGATGAAGAGGAGAAATGGGTTAGTATAGAGGAGTATAAGTTAGCTAAGAAGGAGGCTAAGTTAGCAGTTACAGCTGTTAAGACAACAGCTTTTGAGAGTTTGTATATGGGGTTAGAAGAGAAAGGCAGGGAAAAAAGGTTGTTTAGGCTTGCCAAGGCTAGGGAGCGGAATGGTCGAGATCTGGATCAAGTAAAGTTCATTAAGGGGGAAGATGGCAGAGTATTGGTGGAGGACGCCCTCATTAAGAAAATATGACAGTCGTATTTTCATAAGCTCTTGAATGACGAGGAGGACAGAGGTGTTGTGTTAGGGGAGTTAGAGCATACTGGGAAGTGTCACGATTTTGGCTATTGTCGGCATTTTAAAGTAGAGGAGTTCAGCAAGGCTATTCTCAAGATGCGAAGGGGCAGGGCGACAGGGCCCGACGAGATTCCGGTGAATTTTTGGAAGTTTTTTATCTTGCCTGGGTTAAGGTGGCTGACCAACCTGTTTAACAATATTTTCAAGTCCGTGAAGATGCCTGAGGCATGAAGATGGAGCACGATGATTCCTCTATATAAGAACAAAGGTAACATTCAGAGTTGCAACAACTACCGGGGTATTAAGTTGTTGAGTCACGCGATGAAGATTTGGTAGAGGGTGGTGGAGTAGAGGTTGAGAAATATTGTGTCTATTTTAGAGAATCAATTTGGATTTATGCCTGGTCGCTCGACGACTGAGACAATTCACCTTGTGCGGAGACTGGAAGAGCAGTATAGAGAGAGGAAGAGAGATCTTTACATGGTGTTTATTGACTTGAAAAAGGCGTATAACAAGGTCCCTAGGGAGGTTCTTTGGAGATGCTTGGAGGCGATAGGGGGTTCTTGTGGCGTACATTAGTGCGATTAAGGATATGTATGAGGGGCGAAGACTCGAGTAAGGACGGTGAGAGAAGATTCTGAGCACTTTCCAATATTGACAGGGTTGCATCAGGGATAAGCTCTTAGTCTGTTCTTATTTGCCGTGGTGATGGATGTGCTGACGTGGAGTTTACAAGGCGAGGTGTCTTGGTGTATGCTTTTTGCGAATGATGTAGTTTTGATTGATGAGTCGCGGCAAGGTATTAATGATAAGCTGGAGGTTTGGAGACAAACTCTGGAGTCTAAAGGTTTCAGATTGAGTAGGACCAAGACGGAGTATTTGGAGTGCAAGTTTAGTGACTCGAGGCAAGAGGAGGAGGTGGTGGTGAAGTTGGACTCTCAGATAGTTTGCAAGAGGGATAGTTTTAAGTATCTTGGGTCTACGATCCAGGGAAATAAAGAGATAGATGAGGATGTCTCGCACCATATTGGGGCAGGTTGGATGAAATGGAGACTCGCTTCGGGGATTTTATGCGATAAAAAGGTGTCTCCCAAGCTTAAAGGAAAATTCTATAGAGTTGCAGTCCGGTCGGCTATGTTGTACGGAGCGGAGTATTGGCCAGTTAAGACTTCCCATATCCAAAAGTTGAAGGTAGCGGAAATGAGAATGTTGCGTTGGATGTGTGGTCTTACCAAGGGCTGACAGGGTTAGGAATGAGATTATTTGGGAGAAGGTGAGAGTGGTATCGGTGGAGGAAAAAATACAGAAAGTGAGGTTTAGATGGTTTGGTTATGTGATAAGGAGGGGCACGGATGTCCCAGTTCGTAGGTGTGAGAGACTAGCGTTAGATGGTTTCAAGCAGGGTAAGGGTAGATCGAAGAAATACTGGAGAGAAGTGATTAGACGTGACATGAAGAAGTTACGTCTCACTGAGGACATGACCCTAGATAGGAAGGTTTAGAGGAAAAACACAAGGACAAAGGGATAAGGTGGGTGGATGAATCGTAGTTCGTAGTTAGGAGGGTTTTGGTGTCTTTTGTTTGGTATTGTACATTACTTTTGTGGATGTTGTATCTATGTTAGTTTTATCATGTTTCATGCTTTGAATATTTTTGTATATTATCCTGTGTCTTGAGCCGGGGGTCTATTAGAAATAGCCTCTCTACTTCTTTAGAGGTAGTGGTATGGATTGCGTACATTCTACCCTCCCCAGACCCCACTAGGTGGGAATATACTGGGTTTATTGTTGTTGTTGTATATCTGTCCACTTAGACATGTGTAAATATGAGGTTGGCGCATGTAATACACGCGCCAATACACGTGTAAAAACGAGATTGACGTGTGTCACTACTAGAAAATCATCATTTTCTGACAACTATAGTAGTCAGAAAGTAGTCAGCAAATAAAGTTTTTTGACACACTTCCGACCGAATTCAGGAGGTCGGCAAAAGCCTGGTCGGAAAAAGATTTCGACTATTGTAGTCGAAAAATTTCCGACTACTTTAGTCGGTATATGAAAATTAAATCCGGTCGTACAAAAATAATATTCCGACAACAATAATCGGAAAATGAATAAAAAATTATTTAATTAATTTAAATATTTCGAATACTGTAGTCGGAATATTTCTGACCACAACAGTCGGAATATTTCCGACCACAACAGTCGAAATATTTTTGAATTAATTTTATTCATTTATTTTTTTCCGACCACTTCAGTCGGAATATGTGAATAATTATTTTTTTAATTACTCCGACTATAGCGGTTGAAATATTTTTGAATTAATAATTATCTCAATTTCATTATACTGCTGTGTAGGAATTGTTTGCAACTATTTTGACAGCACACGATTGCTTCATCAAATAATAAATAATAACTAGAACCAAACAACTAAATATGGTTAAACTTTTCAAACGACTAGAAAACATAACGGAATTGTCAAGACAACATAGATCATCAAAATAGCATAAAGCATCCTAGACAAACATAATTAACAGAAATAGTCAAAAACATCAAAGTATTTAAAGCATCCTAGGCAAACATCATTAAGAAATATCCCAAACTAATAACCATAGATCAACTTCAAATCTAAATTTCACAATCAAAAACTGCGGTCTAATCCTCATCAGATTCAGTGTCGTCTTCATCATCACATGCTTGAGGCATGTACTTCATTATAAGCTTTTCAAATCTAGCAACCCTATAGTCAGAAGTTTTACACCTTATTTTTAGCTCTGCTATTTCCTTTCGCATCTCTTCCATTTCTTCCACATTTTGTGATGTATATGCAATAGACGACAATGGTGAAGGCCTACCCGAAGAACGTATAACTCCAAGTCTGTAGACTCTACCTTGTTTAGGACCACCTGCCACCTCTGTCATTTGTGTGAGTGATGGTTGGACTAGGGTACCGTCCTCTGAAGTTGGCCGAGTCTGACACCAATTTTCCAAACTTTTTTGAAATTCTTCCTAAAATAAAAATAAATCATTATATCGATAAATCAAAAAATGAAGAAAACAAGAAAATAGTGTTGAAGTTTTGATCTTACATATGTGTCCTTAGCACGCATCTCGACCCATTTTTCTCTTATACCGTCTTCCTTCTTTTTTTTATGCGTCTCCGTGAAGAGCAGGAGTGATATCTGCTCCTCCTTTTAGTTTTTTCCTGTGAAATTTAAAAAATAAGATAGTTAGCAAGGCAAAGGGTAAGAAACCTTCAAAAGGGTCATACAACAAAGTAGGATCAATACTCACATCCCCAATGTTATGTAATAATAATTGTTTTCCCTTAAAATTGTCAATTGTTCACCTTTTAACCTTGTAGCTTACACTGATTCATTTTTTTGTTAAATTACTGATAAACCTTGTAATTTACATTTAAGGTCACGCATTGATTTGGTAGGTATTGGAAAGCCAGCTAACTGATTAGGGAAAAGAGAAAGCAACGATCAGCTTTAATTGCAGCTCAAAATGCCTCTTAGGGAGGAAATAAAAACTTTAAACTGCAGCTGACTTGCCTGTGGTAAAGAAAAATGTAGATTGACCAAAGACACAGTACACTGTTATTGTAACATTGATGACCATGTGCATCACTGTATCCTTCTAATTAATGTTTATAAGAAAATATAACAAGTAAATCTCCATTTGTGGGATTATACTGGGTATGTTGTTGTTTATGTATTTCTTCAAAGTAGCAGGTTATTCTTCAAATAATTGATAGGAGTCAGGTTGATGTTTTACTTATTGAATGTAGATGGTCGCATGATTATACAAAGGGGTTAAACGTGGTGGTAGAACGTATCTTCATAGAAGGCAACAAAGTGGAAGATTTTATAGTGAACAATGTTTTCTATTTTGCAGGTACCTACTTTTCAATTGCTACCAAGAGAAGCTAAAGCTCTACTGAATATGGATGGAGCTCAAGTTTCTAACCTTAGGATTATGAAGTTACAAAATGAGAGTTTTAGTATTGATAAAAGGTAGATGTAGTAAATACAGGTTTGACAGAAAAAGTTCTATAGTACATCAACAATCAAATAGAAACCATTGAAAATGGAAACCATCAGGTTAATAAACAACATCATTAAAAAAAACT
The DNA here is from genome assembly GCF_002878395.1 of Capsicum annuum. Lineage (NCBI taxonomy): Eukaryota > Viridiplantae > Streptophyta > Magnoliopsida > Solanales > Solanaceae > Capsicum > Capsicum annuum. The sequence continues at coordinate 141,335,164 of NC_061112.1, forward strand.
ACATCAAAAACATCAAAAGAGGGAGCACATTTACAATCAGGATAGACAAAAGCATATAGTGAGACAAGTGAAAGGATACCTTAAATAAAATCCAAGGTAAGTTACAGCTGAGTAAGAACTATATACACTAATAAGTAGCTCTCTGCTTACTGTAAGGACAACATATCAAAACCTAAACAAATGCTGAAGGTTTCATCTACATACAATTAAAAATTGAGATACTTCAACTAATAATTTATATTCTTATAAAGAGTTTCAATATCATGCTCAACCTAAACAAGCGTCATATTTCTAACCTAAGAATCATAATTCTAAATAGGAGAAACTAAAAAAGCAATGAATAGTTATAATCTTAATAAATGTCACGATTATGAACAAAGTTGACTAAGAAAATGTTCTTTGTAATACGATTTTTGATATTGCAATCAAGGTGGTTCTTCAACCTCCAAAGACTAAAAAACAAGAAAGAACACACAAACTTGCTAGAAACATTCACCACAAAATCAATATTCAAAATTTAAAACCTAGAAAATGCCCCAAATTTGTTGAAAATTTCTAAACTCTCTAAACTAGGAATAGTTAAATGAAGTTGAAAACAGTAAGATCTTTACCTTTTTGCTCTCTATACTATTGAAGATTTCTTCTGCACCTGTCAATAATAAGTGAAGAAAATTAAAAATGAGCACGATAATTAAGTGAAGAGTAATAAATATTTCATAAATTAAAGCACAACAAGAAGAAGATTTTGGCAGTTCAAAACTTTAGTACAAAACCTATTATTAGTCAGATCCAAAATACAGCTAGCACATTTCTTCATTCAAAGATGAGATGCTATTTTTTGGTGCTGACTCAAATCTCAATTCTCCTGAGATGGATTAAAGAGAAAAACTCACCAAAAAACTATTGAAAAATTAAATTTTTACCAAAGCATATTCATGTAATTAAAACTAATAGAAAAAATTTACTAAATACAAATGCTGAAAATGCAAATGAAAAATAGAATTCATATAAAAATGATGAACCTACTAGTAGATTTACCAAAGCCTAAGCTGTCACCAAATGAAGCTTACTAAAAATTTTAACAAAACTGAAATCTCCATGACTAAACACATTTCTAAGAGAGTAATTGACAAGTAAAGCTGAAAAATGCAAATAAAAATGGAGGCTTAAACTATTACCAAATGAAACTTTAAGAAAAAAAAAAATGGAGGTGATTAGGATTTTGCAGGTGAGAAGAAATGAAAATAACGTTTTATGGCCTTCTATTTCAGTTTTATTTTTTAATTATCTTAAAGAAATGATTTTCTGATTACTGTGGACGAAAAAAAATAGAAAAATTATTTAATTAATTTTTAAAAACTTTTCGACTACAATCGTCGATAAATGTAATATAATATTATTATTTTATATTAAATTTTTTTAGCGAATATTAGACAATTTTTATTAATAATTTATATAAATTATTTTTTTATGTAATCCGATTATAGTAATCGGAAAGTTATAATATAATTAATTTTTTATTTTATTTTCCGACAAAAGTCGTCGAAAATTTTGGTCAATATAATGTTGACTATTTTACCCGACTTCTATAGTCGAATTTTTTTTTCTCAAAATTTTCCACTAAATATTATGACTGCAGTTGCCGGAAAATTATTTAATAAAATATATAAATTAAAAAAATAAAATTTCCGACTACTGTAGTCGGAAAATTTCCGACTACTTTGAATGATCGGAATTTGTAGACGCAAAAATGCAAATTTCTAGTAGTTTGTATTATATCGCCAGCTGTCGAAATTGGGTATAGAGTTTCGGGGGGAATTAAATCCACTTTAAAAAGTCTAGGGGTAATAGGATCCCCGCAAAGTTCAGTATGTTCAACTAAAAATTCGATCAAAGTTCAGATATTTTTGTGAGTATTATCCTTAACTTAATTTAACCCTTTATCAGTTAGAAAGTTAGATACACCTCTTTTATACAAAGCCGAAGAATATATTATTACAATTTACATGCCGACATTCGCATAACTATCGATGCATGCAAGAGATAGGGGCGATTCAATAAATTTGGTGGTCTAAAATCAAATCTTATTAAGTGATTTCAAGAGTACTTAGTGGCGGAGCTAAGAAGTTCATTAAGGGGTTCAAAAGTGTACATACGAACTAGCCGAAAGAGTTCAACATATACAATATATACATAAAAAATAATTTTAACCGTGTATAAAGAGTATAATTTTTCGCCGAATGGGATTCGGATGAACCCCTGAATATATGCTAGATCCTCCGCTAAGTGTACTTAATAAAATGTTTATGTATGGATCATATGTGTATCTCGTGTACCACATGTGTATTTCATGCGACATACGTGCATCTCGTGGAAGCGGCGTGACGAAAGTTTTGAATCTAGTTGCATCCTTCGATTTCATTAATGGATGGTGGTCGAGCCCTATTGCATGTGACATTTTTGGCATTTCAGTATTTCTGCTATCGGTTTGCTTAATGACACACTACGGTCATCAAACAAGGGCGAGCAGAGAAGGCGAAGATAGTCTGGGGAGGATATGGAAATCTGGCGCAGAAGCGGAGCTTCAACAGTTGGTTCACTTTATAGAAAATGAAAACAAAGAGCCATCCTAAAAGAAGTTGCTATACTTACCAGTTTTAGTGATTAACGCAGCCGTATGAGTTTTTAGAGACTCTTAGACTTGAACTCGATCATTTTTTTTTCGTACTTCAGTTCCTAGTGTTCATTGGGTGTGAGTATCATGCCTCATTTGTAGCTTTGGTCCTTGCTGGTGCGATTCGAGCGGGAGTGGGTTACAGATTCTTCGCGAAACGAAGAACTCTTCTATTTGGATTTGGAGGCATTCTTCTCTCCAAAATATTATTCATTCCTTTTCTTTGTCCAAGTAATCTAATTCGTTAAATATAGGTAGATTTATTGATTTCCTCCAATATTTGTAGATTTTCTTGTTTTTCATATTTAGTGGGGCAAATCTACTATTCCAGCTAAACCGACAGAGCAACTACATTCATTGCATCTAGTATTCTCCTTGAAGGATTTTACTCTCTGTTTTCTAGCCCTTAAGTTTGGATAATGACAACATATCGGGAGGACCTTTAGGTGCATGTTGCGAGGCCACGATACTTTTACTCATGACATTTGTGAATCTAGCTACGTTGTCTCTCATTTGTGCCTTGAAATCGTGGATATTCGCTTTTCTTGGCATTGTGGTTCTCTATGTAGGATTCATAATATACAAGTTCCTACCAAAGATAGGAAAGAAGGAAGGCGAGCTACTCGAAGTAGAGATCTGGAAGCTACATTGGTTTTGAAGGAAGTCACTTCCAAAAGAAGATAATAAATTGTGGTAGACCTTTTGTTTGTAGAACATAGTGTAGGATGTTAGGAATTTGAAAAAGTACCGTTAACAATTAGATACTTTGTAATAAGTTTCAAAATTTGCTATAATATTGGTATCTTTTTCATTTATTTTTTAATGTTAGAATCAAATATTTTTAATAACTGTTGTCCAATTGAGCATGACTAAAATCAAAATTTGGAAAGATTTTTGTCACAACCTGGTTAAACTACAGCCTATTCCTAGAATCCTGGTGGTATGTTGGCATAATACGAGTATCTCGTGTACCACATACGCATCTCGTGTGATATACGTATATTGCGTGCGACTTACGTACATCTTATGTGCATTTTATGCCTATACATGCATCCATGTCGTTAATTAGTAAAAATATTTAGAATCACACAGATATTATCGTTAAATATGTGTGTGAGTATATAGTCACTGTGAACTATTTTCTGGCTTTATTTAATAATATTTTTAAAGAAAAAAATCTACACAACTAACTTTACTTTTAGTAACTATTCAAAATGAGTCCCCAAAGTTATTTTTTTTCCCATATTTAACAATACATAAAATTATTATATTTTTTAAAAAATTATAGAGAACATATTTTTAGAAAAAAGGCCCCAAAAAGAGTCAAGAACCCAAGCCATTGGTTTATTGTCTTTATGGTCCGGTCGACCTTGGGAAGAGATTTATGAATATTGAACGGTATTTATTCCATATCTCCGACCATAGTCCTTCCCAATCTGATAAATGGAGAAAATATTTGGTTATATTATATTGATGTCCTAAAGAGTATATAAATATACTATTTTAGGTGTACGCGTCTCACACTTGTACGTTACTTTATTAAATTCAAACGTTACACTAAATAAAATATTTGTTTAAATATTAAAGATGAATACAATAATTAAATTCAACATCTTTTGGAGAATTTATTTAATTAAACTTAATATTTACCAAAAAATTTATCAATGTCGATCGATATTCATCTACCTCCTGTAAATTGCAACAAAATAATTCGATGATAGAGACATCAAAACAATATAATTAAATCTAACCTTTACACAAAAATTTTCTCAAAGCCGTCTAACACTCATTTACCACCTCTAAACTATGACAAAATAATACGATAATAGAGATATCAAAATAATACAACTAAACTTTACCTTTATACAAAAAAAATTCTCAAACCAGAGATATAAAAATACTACAATTAAACCTAACCTTTACCTAAAAAAATTACTCAAAGCTGAACGACATTCATCTACCATCTGTAAATTCATCTACGACCTGTAAACTACAACAAAATAATACAATAGTGATCAAAAAGCTTCAGTTTTGATGAAAATAATTTTAGTCTGAGCGGAATTTTGACCCTAAAAAATGACTTAAATGAAACAAAGAAGATATATATACACACACGTTGAATTCTATTATGTTGAAAAAAACAGTGAAAAAATTGAGGGTTAGAAAATTAAGCATCCATCAATCTAGATATGCAACCGAATCAAGTTAGATGAGCATCAATCATATTTTTCCAATAAGTAAACTGATTTCTTCTCTAGTTTAACGTGCATCTCAATATTTATAGAATTATTTCCTTAATAGAGTCTTATTTTAGGAGTATTTTTCTATACTATTTTAAGAGTATTTTTCTAATTAATAAGAAAAATATTAATTGATTCTCTTTCCATATATTTTAGGAGTTTAGTTAATATAATAAAAATAATTAAATAATAAATTAAAATAGTGAAAAAACAGTTTTGTCTAAAGGTAATCTTTTAATAAAGGGCAAAAAGTTCGTCAAATCACTATTTTAATGGTTTTCACACTTTTAATATATTATAGATTATAGATTATGTTATATTAACTTGTTAAAAATGATTATTTATTCATTTTTGTGAGTTTATCAACTAAAGTTTGTAATAAATAGTTACCTCGTGCTGTTTTTTCGATATTTGATATTCGTTTGAGACCGACTATCTTGATTTGCACTGTAAATCATATCAAGGTGATTCCATTCTATCCTAACTTCTAAGGCTTGAACCAAAAACATAAATGTGGGAGCATTTCTTTTTTTTTTTTTTTTTTTTTTTTTTTTTTTGAGATAAGCTTATTATCTGGTCTAGCTTGCACGTACCTTAATTAATTTCACGGAATATCTGTCACCTCTCACGCAACAGGTATCAGATAATTTTGTCCACTAAAATTAGAATATATGGAAAGAAATTACCTAGTATTTGCCTCTATTGGGAATTAAAATGGTGGGAGTAAATTATATAGAGATGAATATATAAAAGTGACACATTTTAAATAGTTTAGAAATACACTAGCCTTTTCCAAGTTAAAAAAAAAATGAGAATAGTAATTACATTGACCCAAAATAAAATAAAATTCTATGTTGTGTCAAAGGATAATCCACCACTTTTCTTATTACTTTTAACTTTTTACGATATGGGGGATCGGATATGCCGTAAGACAACCTTCTCAACCTCTCTATAAAAGGACACCAAAATCTAACACATGTATCACCAAACTCCAGCAGACAAAACCAAATTACTCACTACAAACATATCCTATCAATATCCTCTCCAAAAAAAAAATAAAAATGGTGACTGCCATTTCATATGATCCAAGACAAAATCTCAACGTAAGAAAAGACCAACATGGAATAGTTGTAGTCGAAGAAATTGAAGGCCTTATAAAAGTATGCAACAATGGCCATGTTGAAAGACCACCTATTGTCCCAAATGTTCCACCTGTTTCCCTGCCTGATATTACATCCAAAGATGTCATTTTTCATAGTCCTACTAATTTATGGTCACGAATTTACGTCCCCAATACTTCGAGGAATAAATTGCCTTTGCTTGTTTACTTTCATGGAGGCGGTTTCTCTGTAGGTTCTGCTGCATGGAAATGCTACCATGATTTCCTATCAACTCTTGCTTCAAAAATTGGCGTTGTTGTTATGTCAGTTAATTATCGATTAGCACCCGAAAATCGCCTTCCTGCAGCTTATGACGATGGATTCCATGCTATAATGTGGCTAAAGAATCAAGCAATGGTCAATTCCAAGGAACAATATTGGTGGTCTAGTAAATGCAATTTTTCAAACATGTTCCTTAGTGGTGACAGTGCTGGTGCCAATATTGCTTATCACGTATCCATTAGGCTCAATTCGAATAATAACAATAATCTCAAGCCTTTGTGTCTCAAAGGGCTTATTTTAATCCAACCATTTTTCGGAGGGGAATCGCGGACTCATTCGGAGAAATATTCAGTTCAGCCTTCGTATTCTGCTTTGAATTTATCCGCTTCGGATACTTACTGGCGAATGGCATTGCCAGTGGGTTCGAATCGTGACCATCCGTGGTGTAGGCCAAGATTCAATAGTAATAATAATATGAAACTTCCGTCCGTATTGATCTGTATATCGGAGATGGACATACTCAAAGATAGGAATTTGGAAATGTGTAGTGTACTGGCAGATGCTGGAGTAAAAGTGGAAAAACAGGTTTATAAAGGTGTGGGCCATGCATTTCATATTCTGCATAATTCTCCACTCTCTCAGCCAAGAACTCAAGATATGATGTCTCATATGAAGGCTTTTATCCATAACCAATAACTTAACGTAGTTAACTAGTGGTAGTAGTATTATTGATTGGATATGTAGAATGATGATTTAATTATATTTGCTATATATATATATCCAGTGTCTAGTCTGCAGTGTAATGTTTTGGATGCTCCGGGTAGAATAATATATATTTATATATATATCTATATAGTGTCTAGTCTGCAATGTAATGTTTTGGATGCTACAGGTAGAATAATATATATAGAGAGAGAGAGTGACATATTTTTTTGGTTAAGGCTTCAACTCTTTTCTCGTGCTTGATGTTTTTGTGAATTTGTATTCTATAACTTGATTAACTCAACGAATAAATTGAAGATCCTTTTAAGATCGGCATGATTTGAGAAAGTAAAAAATTTAGTTATATATGGTTTGGAACTAATTTTGATCATTTAAATAAGCTTGATCAAGACATGTTTTCTGTTGGCACGTAGACGATTGCAATTTTAAAAGGTAATTGAATATTACATGTCTTTTAATTAACATTAACCTCACTTTACATGCACACAGATGAGAGAGTGGCTTAATTGTAGATCATGGGTGAATGGATGAAGCAAGTAATGAGATTGTGGAATTATTAATTTTTTCTAGTGTTAGTAAGGAACTATTTGTTATTTTTTGTTGGGTTCGAAATTGAGAACGCCTCGTACGGAAGTTATTAGTTACAAATTATTGTGGTGACAATTCAGAAGACATAAAATAATATTTAAAAATTTAATATTATTATATTATTTGGCCAATTGACCTACATATAAAACCTAATATTAAAGACATAAAAACTAATGAGAGGGAAAATCTCCCCTTAAACAAAACTCTTAAAAGACTACATTGTTGATGTTATTGTGTTATGGTATGAGAAAGAAGTCTTCTATTTATAGATGTCCAAAATCTTTACTCCAAGAAAGAGGTTTGCCAAATATGGAAAAGTTTTATATTTTTCTTTCAGGAAAAGTAAAAGTATTTATGGTAACTTTTATTTTCCTTACAAGAAAAAGTAAAACTTAAATTTGGTAAGAAAATCGGGGCAAAAATCTTAACAAATCTCCCCTTTTTGGCTTGATTTTCTTCACTTGATCCACCTTTTTCTTGTGCATAATCTTCGTTCTTCATATATATTCTCCATATATCACTGCTGTTTGGCATGTTTAAAAATGGAGCTTTTGGGTTAAAAGTATATGAGCTCTTTTCGGGTTAAAAATATTGAAGCCCTTTTACAGATTTAAAAGTGAGCTTTATTTTCAAATATATGACAACAGGATTGTTGAAAATATGATTAATAATTATCTCCACATGTAGTTTTTTGACATATATCTTCATTATCATCAAATTGATTGCAACTTTGTTCAACAATTGGACCATCCATTTATTGAACCGTGGACTTTGATACCACTTGTTGGGTTCGAAATTGAGAGGGCGTCATGCGGAAGCTATTAGTTGCAAACTATTGTGGTGACAATTTAGAAGACACATAAAACAATATTAAAAAGCTTAATATTATTATATTAATTGGCCAATTGACCTACATATAAAACCTAATATTAAAGACATAAAAATTAATGAGAGAGAAAATCTTGTCCTAAACGAAACTCTTAAAAGACTACACTGTGGATGCTATTGTGTTAACGAAACTGTTAAAAGTCTACATTGTGGATGCTACTGTGTTATGGTATGCGAAAGGCTTTTCTATTTGTAGATTTCTAAAACCTTTTTCTCCAAGAAAGTGGTTTGTCAAATATGAAAAAGTTTTATATTTTTCTTTTAGGAAAAGTAAAAGTATTTATGGTTACTTTTATTTTCCTTACAAGAAAAAGTAAAACTTAAATTTGGTAAGAAAATCGAAACAAAAATTCTAACATTTTAAACCATACTTAGGATCTTGATTTAGGTAATTAGATCTCAACTTTCCCTCTTAATTTTAATATGTGTCTTTTATCTAATTAGAAGCTTGAGAAAATTGAGAGAATGAAAAATGAACAGAAACTCCATCCGATGAGGTCTTGTGGTGCATCTAAAACAAGAATGATTACGTTCAAGCAGAGATCTCACCAGCGATAGAGGCGGGAAAGACCTATACTATTGATTTCCCGATATCAAGACTCTACTCTAGACTGCCATAGTCTCTAGATAGCCCTGGCCAAGGTTTCGATTCTGATAGACTAGCCTTGCCTTCTCCCCACTGAGGAGATAGACTGGTCTATAAAAGCTTCTAGAACTAGAAGAAGGAATTTTGGAACTATTCCCTTAGTGACATTAGCATTTTTCTTTTGAACATTCGGACATTATAGGCTCTCCTCTAAAAAAGAATTGGGAAAGAAAAACTCACATTCCCGAATAAGCAGAAAGTTTAGGAAGATATCAAGTCAATACGGGTAAAACTTAGTATAAGTTAGAATTGTAAATCATTGACGAGTGTGAGAGAGAAGGTAATGTCTACTTTCTCAAACATGAAAAAACACGATAAGATTATGACTTAGTCGAAGTTAAGATCAATGTGTCCACTTAATAATCATGACAAAATCACAATTTATTAAGTACTATGATTTTAATTTGATTAAAATATAATGATCACTACAATCACCCTTTTCATTTTAATATTAAAATGGAAGAGCTTATCGAAATAGGAGATTAATATGTACACTGAAGGTATATTTTATTGAGCCTCCATTTAATAACAATAATCTTTATTCCAAGAAACAATAATATCCTTGACTTAAATTATGATTGAAAAAAGTTATTATCGAGACTCGAGACCCCCGATTGCATAACTTGATCCAAGAAAGTTAAGCTATAAATCTTTTTCGTGACAACTACTATCAAGTGAAACGCAATAGCTATTCTATTTTTCATAAAGATACACAAAAAAAGTTAAAGCTAAAATTTAAAAACGAGCCGGAGTTCAAATTTTAGTATTTAACAATTCAACTTACTTCCTCCATTTCATTCAACTGATCTTTTTACTAAAAATACTTATTTTAGTTTAGTTGTCCAGCTTATGAAATAAATAAAATTTATTATATTTTTTCAGTATTATTCTATCATTAAATAACTACATAAAGTGTAATTAAATTTATATTTTAAAGCATAATTAGTAATGATAATTTTGTAAATTAGCACATAATAAATATTTTTATAAAAAGAGTATTAGCCAATAGAAATCAACTATTTTAAAACGAGAAATAGTAAATTATCTTTAAATTTTTCTTGTTTCCCCAAAAATTGGAGTACGTATTTAGCTAATCAAACATTCAGACATCATATTTCCAAATTCCAACGTTCAATTCTTTAATTACCGCACAGTCCTTTGAGGCCCAGTTTCACAACCCGATCAACCCGACCCGACCCAACCCCAGCTACCGCTCTTTGTCACTCCCTTCACCATTGCCTTCCCATTTCTCTGTAAAGTAGTAGTATTATTTTTCCGATTCCATCTCAGTACTATTTCGCTCCAACGAATGAGGAAAACCGTGTGCTTTCAAAAACCCTAAGGATTTGGTTACAATGGCGAAGAAATTCGTGAGAGATGAGGTGCCCCTATCACGATTTGGAGTATTGGTGGCGCAGTTGGAATCTATAGTAGCTTCAGCTGCTCACAAGTCTCCTGACCCTCTCCTTTGTTTTGATCTTCTCTCTGATCTCATCTCCGCCCTTGCGGAAGAGTCCAAGGTCACTCTATTTCTCACTTTTAGATCTTCATTGGACTGGAATCTACACTTGCCCATTGTCCTATTCATACTAAAACTCACGCACTCTAATGGATAAGTAAAGTTGTAAAATTTCAGGATTCTATACTGCTGTGTCAAAGGAAATGCGAGGATGCACTTTATTCTCTACTTGTGCTAGGCGCAAGGAAACCTGTGCGTCATTTGGCCTCAGTGGCAATGGCAGGGATTATACAGAAGGGTGACAGTATTTCAATATACTCCAGGGCTAGCAGTTTGCAGGGATTTCTCTCTGATGGAAAGAAGAATGAGCCCCAACGAATCGCGGGTGCGTCAATAATTGCTACAACTTTGATTTTTGTTGTTTATTCTTTAGTTCATTAATATTTGCGCTTAGAATATACATTTCCTTTTTAGTTATTATCTGGTGGTTGTAGTTCCATAGCATTGAATAGGTTTATCTGGAATTCCTTATTAATTTTGTTTGTAGTTAGCCACCCAAATATGCCCTTGTTATCTTGTGCTTGAGAAGTTTAGGTTTATAAATTCAACGATTCTCTAACTTACTAATATGGGATAGGATCAATTTTTTCGTGACTTTGTTATTAGGTTGTATCTTATTTTCCTTGTTTTAATTGTTATGTAGGACCCATGCCTTGTGATGTTATTTTTCTTGATATGCATTATGAGATTTCCTTCGGTATACAAGAGTTGTTACGCTGAGTCACTGTATTTTAGGTGCTGCCGAGTGCTTGGGAGAATTGTATCGCCATTTTGGGAGACGAATCACTTCAGGCTTACTTGAAACAACCACGATTGTCACAAAACTACTGAAGTTAAATGAGGTACTGAATTTCTTTGTTTAGGAATAGAAATCTGCTTGCTTATTTTTTTCAGTACAATCCAGTTAACTTCCTCAGAATGTGTGAGTCAGAAAGGCATTTTAATTAATGCTGTTCTGTTGGTTGTGTAGCTTGATTTGGGTCCTTTCAGAAGAATGGGTTTTGAAATTGCTGTCCCTTAAAAACAATTGGGTACAAAAGAAAAGCTGACCACCTCCCAAAAGTTGTTTTTTGATTAAGTGGAGTCTTGATAAATCCTGTCTCTACCAAATTATAACTACCATTGTAGATCATTGATTAAATGGGTGGCTGAAAGTTAGTATATACTACTACTGTAATCAGTAATGGGCTTGAGACATGAGTAGATCAGATATGATGCAGAGTAGACGAACTTCCTTGGTTTTCTGGAGGTGACAACAGTGGGCATTTTGTGTAAAGAATGCACTACATTGACACTATGTCACTAATAGAATATACCTTATCTGCTAATGATCCAAAAACTTTCTCGCCAACGCGGTGCACTAAGCTCTAAATTTGGACTTCTAGAATCTATATCAGGGGATTATGAAGTCCAATAATGTTGCAGATATTGCTATTTAAAGTTCTATTGTATTTTTCCCAACCGTTTTACTTCGGATTTGTCATCAAATTTAGGGCCCGTGGCTATGATTACTTTGAAGCCTTACTAAATCCTTAACGTTATGACTTGCATGGGCCACCTAAAATCACCATTTGTCCTCCTCAAAAAAGTTAAAATGTAAAAAAGTCCTTAAGTTATGGCTACGATGCACTTTATAATGTCCAACCGAAGATTAGTTTTAGGACGGGTGACTGGTGTGCACTCGTGAGAGATTGAGATATATGAGCTGTCATTATAGGCTAAGGGAGCTGGAAAGAGTTTGGTTGATTTGTGGAGAACTCTTGGGTACTTTGCTTTGGTGCGTATAATTTCATTGACACACAATAGAATTTCTGGCTGAACCTCTGAAGTTCTGTCCATATGTAGCTCAAAATCTTTTATTCTTTTTCCTTCAAGCTCAAGTTAAGCTTTTCAAGCGTTTATTTGAGTTACCAAAAAAGAACTTATGAAAAGAAAGCGTGTTTAGCATTTCAAATTTGGTGTTATATTATATAACCACTTGCTCATTCAGGACTTTGTTAGAGAAGAGGCTCTACAGATGCTTCAAAATGCTCTGGAAGGCTGTGGTGGAGGTGCTGCTGCCTCAGCATATACTGATGCATTTCGTATCATTATGCGAACTGGGATCGTGGACAAATCACCTATCGTTAGAGTAGCTGCAGCTAGATGTTTAAAAGCATTTGCGAGCATCGGAGGGCCAGGATTAGGGGTTGGAGAACTTGATAATGCATCTTCTTCTTGTGTCAAAGTTGGTGAATTTCTCCTTTCCTTTGAATTTCCCATTTTAACGTGGATGCTTCTTCTCACCGTATTGGAAGTAAAAATTGAATCTATAACTCTGCATTTTGCAGGCCCTTGAAGATCCTATATCTTCTGTAAGAGATGCATTTGCCGAAGCTCTGGGAGCATTGCTTGGTCTTGGGATGAATCCTGATGCACAGGTTCTAAGTGCTTTTTTTTCATAAAGTAATAAGATTTCATTAAAAGAAGGAAAATGATATAATAAAAAGAGAAATGTACCAAGACGAGGGGTCCCAGAGAAAGAAAGGAAACAAAATCTGGGCAAAGAGAAACCCTCGAATTGGAAAGGAGATAAGTATATTCTAAGTGCTTTTAAAAGATTTTATATTGCTTGTTCTCACTTTGCTTATGCTCATTAGGTACAACCAAGGGGAAAAAGTCATTTTACTCCCAAGAAACTTGATGGGGGTTTAGAGAGACACTTAACTTTGCCATTTGTAAAAGGTACATTTAACATTTTTCCCATCCTTTTCAATTAAACTGTAATATATATGTTTCGATTGTCAGAAAAACCATTGCAGTGAATTTAGGTCTTAAACACATCAATCATTGGGATCAGAATGTGAAAGATGGCATGTGCTACTGATTTAGAGCGTTAAACGTAATATATACTGGTGTGTCCTTTTCTTTCTGCAGCTCTCCCTGAGGATTGATTTGTCTTATAGAAACACAACTATTTTTAGTCAGAAGTTGTACATTTTTTCGAATTTTAGTTAAAAGTCTATTAAAATCCAATTTCAAACAAGAAATGGAGAGCTTCCTTCTTGTTACGGTTCTCAGTTTTGCTCATCTTTCCAAAACAATAGTAATTGAGCATTGGCGAAGTTGATTGTCCTGCTCCATTATAATGGTGAGTGGATCTGTCTAGGTCAAACAACAGTATCCTTATTAGTTACAAATCCATAACCAAAGGAGATAGATAGTGTATTTCTTGGTGGAGTATCAAGACTTATCTGTCTGAATTAAGCTGAAGGAACAGAACTGTAACAGGAGGGGGCGGAAATTTGTGCCCCCTTCCTCCCCCCCTCCTACTTGGACCAATCCATTGTCTTGAAACATCTTTTTTAGCTATCTGATAGATGAAGGAATTCACTTTGAAATTCAGATTTAACATCTCCATGTTTGACTTCTTAGTCTTATGTTTGCAAAGTGTAACTTGACATGTATGTCTTTCCTCCTTTCCACATAATTATCATCGCTTCATGATTCTTTGTATTCCTACTTGTATTGGTTGTTTGAAAATCCTGGGAAGATTTACAATGATTTCTCAGTCTCTGATTAGTTGATAAATGCAGCTAGTGGGCCTCGGGCGAATGTTCTGCGAGTTGGCCTAACCTTGTCGTGGGTTTCTTTTCTCCAGGTAGCGATGAATCAATAATTCCTCTTTTATATTTGAACTTCCTTTTCCCCCGCCCCCCAGGGATGGTGGATAGACAATTTATACTGTTTTGGAATATCAAATTTACATATGCACGTGGATGTCTTGTCCAAGTTTTTTTATGTGAATATTTTTGTAGTCATCAACAAAGAGATTCTCCTGTTTTGATAAAAGAGGGTTTAAGGTCCCACCTCCTCTATAACTGAAGTTGGGAAAAGGAGGGCAAAATTTATCTTAAATGTTTTGTGCACATGTAATATATTGACATTGTACTTTATCAAAAATGGAATACTGGCCTTGTACCTTTTGTCTAAACAAAAAAACAGAACTTCTATGCTGATGTGCCGAATATTTTATATCGTGCATTTTTTTTTAACTATTTGGTGCAATCTACATGATATAATCCTTTTATTACAGACCCCCTTCCCCCGCAAACCAAAAACAAGAATAAATTTAGTTATTTTAGCAAAACGTACCATTGATGAGTTCCTCTTTTCAGGCAATTCGCTTGAAGTATCTTCAGCCTGACACTGAGCTTGAAAAGTACATCGTTCAAGCGATGGACATGCTTCGTGCTGACAGTTTGTTTGATGCTCAAGCACTGGTATGTAGGTCATTTTTACTCCACAATATTTAACTAGTTGGTCACTGGTCTTGTTGCTATATTTTTTCTTTTCCTTTGCCGAAGTGAAAGAGATTGTTTGTTTCATTCCAGGAAGCAAATTGTCACGCCCCAAAATGATAATGATGGACAAGAATCGTATACACTTACCCTACAAGCACTTTATGATGTACGCGAGGTTATAAGATAATAACGGGCAGGATATTCGATAAGCGTTGCATATATACACGAGGGAGTTACATTAACAAAACTATACAATACTACACGATGTCCATGAAGCCTTTAGTCAGTTTAACACACTATACTACAAGTGACTAGTTGGCATTAGGTCCGTCATGCCCAACCAGAGACCTGTACATATAATAAAAAATATTAGGCATAGACTGGCTCCAGAGAGAGTTGGAGCTCACCAAAATATCAGCTGAAAACGGCAATAGAGCCTAACGTGGACTTCTGCTATCCTGAGGATTTGAGCCTGCATTAATAAAACATGGTGGGCTCGAGACGTCAGTACATAAACAACATGTACTGGTATGAAAGCAGACAGAGGAACAGCTGGACAAATACAAAACCTCATATGAGTCAAATGGTAAAGTGAAAAACGTATGAGCCAACAAATAACACATATATGATATGAATTGATAACTTATGCACCGACCTTATTAGCATGATATATAATATTTAGAAAAGCGTTCATCATAATATAGGACCCTATACGTTGCCTAGGTGATGCACTTATCCTATAAGTCGTACAAACGATCACAAGATGGCCTTCCGAAGGCAATCTGAGGCAAGTATAAAGCATATATTGCTCACATACTCCTTGCTATGATCCCATATGTGTTACTGTAATCGTAGTCTGTATCCAGGTATGCTCCGCCCAGGGGCTCCGCCCAGGGGCTCACTATGAGGGTCTGCCCGCAGGCCATATATGCCATATGTTGGCTCGAGTCAGGGAAAACCAATACATGATGTTCCAACTGACTTCAAATACAAATAATGCCACAAAGGCGGGTATGCCCAATGGTTTTGGGCTCGCTATAGTGGTCTGGTCTCGATCCTGTGCACAAAATCACGTTGAGCGATGTGCCAAGCCAAACCTATGTACCCTCCCGTCGTTAATGTTTATCAAATAATGCCTTGAAGGCCTATGACATATGAGTTACGATAATGATCATTTAGCTACCATATACAAGTGAAACTATGTTATTACTATTTACTCCTAACGTGTAAGGGCTTCAAATACAAAAACTTATGATAATATGAAAGTATCATGAAAACTTACACAAAGAGGGAAAGATAGATACTCATAAGCTTGATGGTAGAGCGAGGGAATGATATGTAAGGCAATATAAAGATTCTACTTTCGTGTTTCGAGAATTATATTAACATCAACAAAAAGAAGTACATGACGTAGGGTGGTGCCCTAGCGGCGGGGGAGGGTTTAGCTTTACATACCTTAATGCTTTATTAGCTCCGATATTAATTCGAGTCTCAAGTAATTCAATCCGCGATATTGAAGCCTTTATCCTTCCAACCACTAGTTCCTGCTATCCGATACGCAATTCACTAGCTACAAGAATATATATGTCCATAAGAACTCCTTAGGAGCATTCAATAACTTATTCCAATAATCTTCAATTATGTCCGAAATTAATCGAATTCCTTAACAAGAACGAAATAGATTCTAACTTTTCCAACTTATACACTTCAAGGGTAAAACTACCCAATCGATAGAAATTCCCAAAAGCTCCTCTTTAAACAAAATTCTCCATTTCCCCCCCTTTTTTTCATGAACCCAATTCAAGTACTAGTGCAAAGATACAAATTAAACATCCCACTTTAAGAGTTAGTACCAAGATTCAAATTAACTATCTCTAAATACGAATTCATAAATAAATTCAAGAAAGGAATATAGAATTTACCTCTTGAAATTCAATCCCAACTCTAAATTTTATAAATCAACTTCTCGAAATTCTTTAACTTATGTGCTCCGCCGGGACAAGGGTATCCTTCCTCCGGCTATAGTCAATCTCCTTAATTCAATCTCCTTAATCCCCTTAGATTGCTTAGACTAACTCCCCTGGTTAGTAAGGAAAGAAAAAGAACGAAGAAGGAAAGAGACAGAGGAGTAACCTTGTTTTTGGTTTGCTGGAAGCGGTTTCCAGTGATCAAAGAAATATTTGCCCCTTTTGTTTAATACTCTAATTTAGGAAAATTATTAAAAAGGGGTGGCCCCCACAACTGTACACTTATCACATAAATAACAACACTCCCAAATCGTCCTCTTAATAGCAACAACATACAAATAACATGTATATACTGAACCACAATTTCTTTATAGACCAAAGTTGCACTTAATTTAAGTTGTTAATTTAATTCAAATTTTTTTCGAGGTGCTACACAAATAGTGAAGTGTCCAATGTCTAATTGCTAATGTATGACGAATCTTGGTTATAGCCCTCCCTTCACGCTGTTTTTATTTATTTGCACTAGATTACTATCAATGTAATGCGTTCGTGCTGTTTCTGGATGAAAATTCTCATCATTTTAATGCTTAAGATCAACAGTTCTTAATAGCTTCTGAAAATGACTCATGGACGTTAGTAAATGAAGTAAGATTTATATCTATAATATACTTGACTGAAGCCTAGATTTAGGCCCCGTTTGGCCATGAAAATAATTACTTCCCGAAGTTGGAGTTGGAGTTGGAGTTAGTGTTGTGTTTGGCCATGAATACAAATCGGAGTTGTTTTTGAAATTTTGTGAGAGAAATAGGAGTGCAAGTTTTACTTTTTTTTTTTTTGATACCCGTGGTGTCTGGGCCACCTTGCGCACACCTCGACTAATTCCACGTGATACCTGCCTCCTCCCACCAGCAATAAGTACCAGGTAGCTTTGACCACCAAGACTAGAACAAATGAGAATAAATCACCTAATGTTTGTCTCTGTTGGGAATTGAACCCGAGATCTCATGGTGCCCAACCCAACTTCATTGAACCACTAGGCCACACCCTTGGGTGTAGGTTTTACTTGTTTTCACTTTTTCAAAAACAATTTTCACTAAAGTGAAATAATTTTTATGCCAAACACTACTAGTTTCACATTTTTCACTTGAGTGAAATAATTTCTCGGGAAAAAGTGAAAAAATTCTCATGGCCAAACACCTACTTAAATTGATAATTCTGGATATCCGATCATTGCGTGCTCTTTGTGAGACTTCAATTTGATGGATGTAAACATCAGTCAAAATGCTTATGGATTCCAATGGACATTCTAATTTGATTTGTGACACAGAATAAAATCTATGTTATGATACTACATGTTATGCAAAAGTCAAGCTTATTTGCCTGTTGCTACTGTGTTTTTGGTGTAATCAGTTATACTCAAATGTTACTCTCTCCCTAATTGATGTGCTAGACTCAATTTAGGATCAGATAGATGGATTTGATGTACTTATTGTAAATATGGCTTAGTACTGCCTATGTGCTGTCTGAGAAATATAAGAAGTACCTGATTCAAAAAAAAAAAAAGTATGAAGTTGCTCAGATACCAACTTTGCTCTAGTGTGGACTCACCAGCTCCCAATAGCTAATGAATTTTGAAGCATGATGTTTTGTTTGTTAAGGAAAGCTGAATGAAAATATGATACAACCACCAAAAGTAAGTTCATAAAATCTTCTCTCAAAATACTAAAAAGTGAGACTGGTGTCTAGTCAAGTTGTATCCGTTTGGTACTTACTTTTATTGCAGTGTTTCGTCATCTTCATTGCTTTGTAATATATGTATTTTTGATTTCAAGATTTTGACTCAATGTCCTCACCAGTTCTATTGATTAATTGAAGGCCTGCATTTTATACATCCTTCGAGTGGGCATAACTGATCAAATGAGTGAACCTACTCAGAGAGGCCTGTTGGTTATTTTGGGCAAGCAGGTTTGTCCTAGTGAATTGTTTTCTGAAAATTTTGTGTTGAAGTGCTTGGTGGTGTTTTGGATGGATTGTCAGTGTGTTGTCATCTGCGCTACTCTTACAGTTGCTTTCTGCAGCTTCAATCTCCTGATGCTACTCCTTCTATGAGAGTTGCTGCTTTGCGCACCATGTCGTATGCTTTGAAAACACTAGGGGAGGTATAGGACAATATTCTCTGCTTTGCATATGTTATCTGATATTTGCACACTTCATTAAACACATGGATGATTTGCTTAATCTACTTACTATCTATGGTTGGGGATTGGGGATTCTATGCAGCTTGATTTTCTCTGATTGGTTTATTAAAGACTGGAAACTTGTACCACTCTGTGACCTTTTGACGTTTTTGTTCTCATGGGATCATTTCTTACTGACAAGTAATTAAACCTTTTATTGCCAGAAAATGAGAAATCATGTTTACAAGTGCTACACTAGCTCTACAGAGAAAAGCTTGTTTCTACAAACTTCATCCAATCATCTACAAGTTGCAGTGTCGTCTGTTAGTCTTGGTGTAAAATGTAAAGTCATTTGCAATTGCATAGTAGATCCTTCTCCTTCAGAAACTATTTTTGGATCTCATTTGCATCATGTTGTATTATCTGACAGCACAAGGCAGAGAATGCCCTTCATGAAGTATTCAATATCCCTTAGAGCCTTCATTAATGCTGTTTCTTTTTTTTAGTGCATCTATTTACTCATGATTTTTTACCAATAACAAGTATTATTCATCAGTACTTTAGGCAATCTTTCGCATCAGGAACTTTTGATCCCTTATCTCAAGTCTCAACTGCACTTAATAGAACACGACTAATTCCTGAGTGCACACTAATCTGTTTCCAGGATGAATTCATTTGAGCTTATAGCTTGACTCATTGAAATTCATGTTTGCCTTTACACACATTTTTTCTCCAAAGAAGCTTTTGGTCTATGATAAGTCTGTTTAGATTGCTTTGCAGAACTAGTGATTGGTTAGTAATTGGTATGTCCATTATGCAGGTTCCCGCCGAATTTAAGGAAGTTCTTGATAACACAGTTGTTTCTGCAGTTTCCCATCATGCACCGTTGGTAAGCTTCTACTAGGTTGGTGTGAGGCTTTCTTGAAATGGGAGTATATACTAGCATGTTTAAAGACTTGAGTTTTCAAGGACGAACAAATAAATAGAATCTATAAATCAGGTTTCATCAGCCAGTTGTGTCTAGCAAAGTTTGCAATTAATTTTAATTTTTGCAGAAATGCCTCTTGTTTTGATCTTGGTGCTAAATAGGAGTAACTTCTTTTTATGATAAATAAGAAAAATGTTATTGCTCGAGAAAACCAACGCTAAGATAACACTCACGTGGTACCAGGTTAGATCTCTGTGTGTACGAGGCTCACATATTCCAATTAGAGGTGTGTATTTGGTCAGTTGGAAAATTAAGGTGTCTCTTATAGTTGGTGGCACATTTAGGGGGCTATCTGTGTATTTTACCTATTTACAGTATTATTGACATCTCATGAGCTAGCTTTTGGGTTGAGTTACGTCCATTAGTGAAGGATGGAAAGAGATCTTGTTTATGCCTTTGGACCTGTCATATGTTTATATACTTCCAAGTTGGAACACCCAAGGACTTTTATTGAATCCATCATTTACTTACTTCATAAGTGGTCTTAGATGCTAATCATCTTCTGACCCCTTGATTATTGCTTTATTAGGTGCGTGTTGAGGCTGCGTTGACCTTGCGTTCATTAGCTGAGGTTGATCCTACATGTATTGGTGGTTTGATTTCTTATGCAATGACAATGCTTGAAGCAGTTAGAGAAAATATTTCATTTGAAAAGGTAAAGCCAAGACTAATAACTAGTGCTAATTCTCTAGTTTGTCCTGGCTCTATCAGCTGGGTTTAATATTCCATTTTTTCAGTTCTTTTGGTCGTCATGATGTTTGTATCTGTTCAACGTTTTTTTGTCCAAACTTGCTTATCTTGGTGGAAATAGGTTATGCATGTCTTGTCAAACTGTTATTATGAACCATACACTAGGCCAGCCAACTATATCGCTAAATGTAAAGACATTAGTCTCCAATTTTCTGGAAATGGA
The DNA here is from genome assembly GCF_002878395.1 of Capsicum annuum. NCBI lineage: Eukaryota > Viridiplantae > Streptophyta > Magnoliopsida > Solanales > Solanaceae > Capsicum > Capsicum annuum. Next base: position 141,356,152 of record NC_061112.1, read on the forward strand.
ACTTTGGTTGGTTTGTCTCCTTTTCTTAATAATGAAGTCTTTGTTCTGTTAATTATTGTGCTTTGGCATATACTTCCTGTGCTTCATTTCTTATGATATTGTTTTCATTTTGAGATGTTCTTACATTTATTTATTAGTAGTATTTTTTTTTATGCAACTTTCACAATTCAGATTCATTATTTTTTGTGGTTAGGGAATTCAGATTCATTTATCTATTTGAATTATGAACTTTTACAGTGATATTTTCTCAATCAAACTTTTCAACCATTATTTTAGGTGTGTGTATATGTGTGTGTGTGTTCTTGACAAAAGTTACTTTTACATTTTCTTCCATTCCTCTAATGTAATTGGCAAGCCAATTTAACATTTTGAACTCCATTTCCATTCAAATATCTTTGAATAAAATGAAAAAGAGGGAATATTTTATGTTCCACCATCAATAATACCTTGATTCAAATCCCTTAAGGTTTGTCTTTGCATTTTCATCAAAAAATTTCCTCAAGATGGGTTTCTGTTTAGTTGTTTTTTCTTCTCTGACAAAGTCACTGTGGCCTTTCAGCCTTTTGGCATGATGCTGTTATCTTGTCCTTGTCATCAAGATGATTGATGACATTTTGTCTTGCTGTTGTATATCTTGTTGAAGTAATTTTACCTTCCGATCTGACAAGAGGGAGTTGCTTGGATAGTAAGCACCCCTCACTTCCAACCCAAAGGTTGTGAGTTTGAGTCACCAAGGGAGCAAAAAGGAGTGGGAGCTCCTAGGGAGGGGTAAATTTTTTTTTGAAAACCTTCTGATCTGTATGCATTCTATGTACATTAGAAGTTGCTATACATTACTGCGAGTACTACTTTAAAAAATTAATGCCCTTCTTCTAATAAAATTGTTGGAGTCCCACATCGGTGGATTAAAAGGTCCTTGGTCTCCTTATATAGTCTTGGACAATCCTCCCCCCATGAGCTAGCTTTTGAGGTTGAGTTAAGCCCAAGGTCCATTTCTTTATCATGGTATCAGAGTCAGACCCACCCAGTTCATTGTTTCCGATGTTGGGCGCCCTATCTTATATTGTCCACGCTCCAGATGTCCAGCCCTGGGCGTGCGGGGGTGTTGGAGTCCCACATCGGTGGGTTAAAGGGTCCTTGGTCTCCTTATATAGTCTTGGACAATCCTCCCTTCATGAGCTAGCTTTTGAGGTTGAATTAGGCACAAGGTCCATTTCTTTATCAAAAATGATTAAAAGGAAGGGCTTCCCCTTGAAGACATGCTCCAAGTCTTAGAAGATCTTCAGTTATTTTCTCCATGTAAATTCCGCTTATTTCGAGGGCCTTGGTAAAGAAAAAAAGAAACAAAAGAGAAGTCCAATCGCCAACAACTAATTGATGATATAATCCTTCCACATCATAGAAATGCATCTGAATAGTGTAGCTAAGTAGTTTGCTGAAGCTACAAGTGACTTAGGTTTCTCTGACTGACCATTACTAAAGAAATGTCTTCCATTCCTTTTATATTTTTTTTGCTAGTCGCAACGTTTTTTGAAGTGTTAAACGAGCTTCTATGAGTTTTAGTTTTCTGTGGTATCTACTTAATGGTCCCGTTGTAATCGTTTCTAATTTTTTACAGCATATCACTCTATTTTTACATTTTCAAGATCCTATGCAGAAATGCATCTTTTCATTGCTTGTTGTACCATCTTACTTAATTATAAAAAACAATAACAACATACCGGTGTAATTATGAAGACCAGGTTATAGTTCTCTGTCTTGGATGGTCGGCTTGAGGAATAAGGTGGAACCGAGAAAAAACAATAATAAAGATAATCCATCTCTCAATCTGATTATGAAATTCTGGCTCATTGTTTCCATTCACTTCCTTCTCTTACCATTATAAGACATGGACCCTTAAGATTCCACCCAAACATGGTCGGTGGTCCTCATCTTTGTTGTTGTAGGTAGTAACAACATATTTAGTTAATAAACTTCCATGTATTTGGGGATTGAACAAACTTTTTAGCATAATTCAACAATTTGCTGTTTGTAGTTAAAACATAAGCATAATGGAAATATATGATGTCAACATTGCGACTCTGAAGTACTGATCAAAAAAAAAAAAGCGTTTGAACTCTGGAACCTGTTTGGGCGGTTTTCAATAGTTGCCACTTCTCCATTTTTGTTTTGTTTTGTGATTTTAGTTGTATTAAAGAGGTAAAACATTTGGGGCTGCTCAGCTCACTTGGGAGATTTTTTTGAGAAGACTGTGGTAAGGTTTAGGCGTCCTTTTTTGGATGTCTTACTGTCTTTGGTTGTATTCTCTATTTTTTGCTTAAAGGCTTTCTCCCTGTTCAATGATAAATGGGTTGAAGTGTATCGTGAGATTAGGGAGCAAACTTTTTGTTTGATTGTGTCTTTGGTTGTATTCTCTATTTTTTGCTTAAAGCCTCTCTCCCTGCTCAATGATAAACGGCTAAACGGCTGAAGTGTGACGTGAGATTAGGGAGCAAACATTTTGTTTGATTGTGTCACTGAGGAGTCCGTGTTTCTGATATTACATTCTTCTCCATCTTCTGGAAAATCAGGTTTTCTCCAATAACTAGGTGAATTTGATGGAATTCTTTACTTGCCTAAACTAAAAGATTCCACTGCCCTGAATCCAGATGTATTGTCCGAATTAAAAAAATCCCAGAAGAGGCTTTGCTGCTTCTATTCTGGAAAATTGGTAGAAGATCTCTGTGCTAGGGATTCATTTATAACCATCATCTCTCCTTTGGTATTACTATTTTTGGGGATAAAATAGTACTTGTATTGCTAATGTAGAAAAGCCCGGTATGTATACAAAGAGTGGAAGACCTAGTAGGCAAATATGGTTGAGTAAATGATATCCCATCATCTACACCAATAAGAATCTCGTAGTGCATAAAAATTGGCCAAAACCAAAACAAAACCTCAGTTGTATTAATTCATTTTCCGCTCCATCAAAAGCTTTCTATTCGTTTCTCCCAAAGGAGCTATGCCCATGCCTGACATTTTCTCTCCTCCTGAAGCCAAGGTGTGCATCACGTCCTATTACAGGGATTAATCAGTTTAATGGTCTATTTTTCTGTGTGATTTACAGGGAACTAATCTAAAGTATGAGCTGGAGTGTCTAGATGGTCAGGCTGCGGTTTTGGCAGCTTTGGTGTCTATTTCACCTAGCTTGCCTCTTGGTTATCCCTCTCGGTAATGGCTTCCTCCATTTATGTCTAAACTCCCTCCCTCTTCCCCACAAAAAAAAACACATAACCTTCTATAGTTCCATGCGAGTTATGATTGTTGATTAGTTTTAGTTATGTATATTTCTTCTGTGTGCAAAATCTCTGCAAGTTTTGCCTTTGTTTCCTTACTTATTTAGCAATGCTTAGACATTTTGCACACTGAAGAAATATACATATGAGGCATGGATTTCTGTTAGTCTCGTCCTTATGATATGAGGCATCTCAAAAGTAAAGTTTCTGTCCTTCTGGTATTAGGCATCAAAGTAACACTGCTGGTAGAAAGCATCTGAAAACAGATTCGACAGGATTTTAGAGTTCTTTCCCTTCATTTATCATCATGTCTGTTGCTTGGGCTATTATCTTATCTTCCTTATCTTTCCCAATAGATGCATTTTCTATGATTGTTAGACGTAGCATCGATTCATGTCCTTACATACTTTTGTTATCTTTTTAATTTTTCTTTGGGACCTTATGCAGGTTGCCCAGATCAGTACTTGAACTGTCTAAGAAAATGATAATAGAATCAAGTCGGAATCCTATGGCAGCCGCTGTTGAAAAGGAGGCTGGATGGATGCTCTTATCCTCACTGCTTGGATGCATGCCAAAAGAGGTACAGTAATTGGTTTTGTAGATACAATTTCTCCTCTTTGTTTCTCATGGTGCTATTTCATTCTATGCAGGAACTTGAGGATCAAGTTTTTGATATTCTTTCTTTATGGGCTTCTGCATTCCAAGGAAATCCAGAATGCCATATCAGTGAAACAAAAGATCTTCAATCTAACATAAGGTTAGATATGTAAAACTTATCGAAAATGATTTATTACAATTTTAGAACTTATTCGTGGCATGTTAGATATGTTAAATTATATTAATTTGACATACCTATCCTGCCATGTGTAAATAACATATCTAACCTGCCAAGTATAATTTTTCCTCAAAAAAAAAAAAAAAAGAAGAGAAGAGACATTAAACTTTGTATAAATATTTATTAGTCTTTTGGTAGGATTTTAGGAAAATTTCATCTGGGTAGTGATATGGTGACTTTGTGTGCATATCTACTGTTCAATATCTTATTAGTCAGCGTAGAACCTATATTTTGGAAGAGCCAATGTCACAACTCTGACCCACATTAGATGGATGGATACAATAACTATTGAGTGTTTTATTGTCATGCTCTGTTGAGACACATAAACATCTATAAGTACTGCATATGTATTCCAGGCCTTTTGCTGTCAAGTGTGCCAATAGCCAGAAAATAATGATTAAAAAATGAATTCAAGATTGAAGAGGTCTTTTCTAGGAGATACCAAACAATGAAATCTTCCTTGTAAGAGAGTGAATGTGGGAATAGATGTTCTTGATCCTTGATTCCTTGCTTGCACGTAATGCACTGAATGGGAGATCACAAAGTGCATCCCAATACACAAAGCATCCCGCATTAGCAGGGTCCGGGGAAGAGCTCCAAGCGGTGTGATGTGGACAATCTACTCTAAAACATGGCTGCTTCAGATATGAAAATAGATTCCTGGGTGAACATTGTATCCTAACCAGCTTGATGAAGCCTGAAGGCCATACTTCTCGTTCTGGTTAGCTAATTCTATTTGCCAGCAGTATTGATGTGGAGGAAGAAGATAATTACATATATTATATGCTAAGTTGCTCGGGCTCGGGTGTGGATCTAGAGGTCGGATCCTTCATGATCTATATTTTAAGATTCCAGGGTACGAATCCAGGTATGAATACGGGTCGGTGATTCGACTAAAATTAATTCAAATAGCTAAAAAAGAGTTATAAAGGTATAGCTAACAACAACAACAACAACAACAACATACCCAGTGTATTCCCACATAGTGGGGTGGGGTCTGGGGAGGGTAGAGTGTACGCAAACCATGCCACTACCTCAGGTGAAGTAGAGAGGCTGTTTCCGATAGACTCCCGGCCTAGGATAAAGGTATAGCTAAGTTATGGTAAATTATGGTGGGATATTTAAAAGGAAAGGAATGCACATTGTGATAGCAAGTTTGAATCTGGAAGGACAAATGCACATCTTTATTGTTTTTGTTTTGCGTAACTTGGCTATTGCTAATGATAATAGAGGCCATGATAAACTTCTTGAGTTCATTGCACATTTGGCAGTGATGTTGACCTGTTAATATCCTTAAAACATCTTTCTTGCTGCAGACTTTTAATACAAATATCTTTTAATGATAAAAAACATATACCTTAATTATGATCTCACCTTAGCTTTTGTTTTGATTTCAGAAATTATTGTGTCTGTCTGAAATTTCTGGATTGATTTTGGTCAAAGTACCCTAAATCGATTGACCATATACGATACGGATCCTACCCCCATATTCATGTCGTATCGACATGGGTGCGACACCAATGTGAAGAGTACAGGAAACTCAGATTATATGTAGTTATGTAAACATATCCAAACAATCCAGCCCCTTTTATGTTATTTCTTCTTGTTACATGGATAACTCTCCCCATCTCACTCCAATGAACTATAGTAAATATCTTTCTCCAGCGAACTCCCCTCCCCTTCTTCATTTGTTTCTATGGAAAACTCTTTTGGTGTAGTGGTAATAGCACATCACTTGATGTGGGGGTTAGGCACATGTCTCGGGTTCGAACCTTACCACTGACAGAAAGTTGGTATTTAAGTGGAAAAGGACAGAGGAGCGGATCAGGCCCACTATCCCTAAGTTTTGAACTGTGTGTCACTAGCCCTTAAGATTTCTTTGTTATCAAAAAAGAATTTTTGTTACTTGGAATTGATGCAAACTTAGCAAGTAGAAGAACAGAATGGAAGCAAAGTGCCTGTAGAGCTGATACCTACTAGCATTCCTAGGTTTGGATGTTATTGACACACTTTCATTATTCACGAATCTTTAATTTTGGCTGGAGATTGTATTGCATTGTAAGATTACGTGTGGAATTCAAAAAATCCCTACTTCGAGAAATCTCTAATTTGTTCTAGAAGGCAATTGAGTAGTGAATTAAACAGGCCTATATGCAGTGAAATGGATATGGACGATTCATATAGTTTATCCACCTAATTTTGGGTTGAGGTGTAGGTGTTGCATTTCTATTGTTGAAATATGTTTGTTAGGAAAGCAGATAAAATTTGATGCTCTGCTGGGTAGCATTAACATAATTTCTAAACTCTCTCTCATTTTGTTCTTCACTGCAGCATTGTGTACTTTAGAAAAGATGTACAAGCAAATATCACTTTGTGTTGCTTTACAGTTTAATTTCTTAAGACTTTCATGTAGTTTTGTGAAGTCTCCACTGTATATGACTGTGAATATTTTTTCTTTTTATTTGTAGTGTATGGTCTGCTGCGGTGGATGCGTTGACAGCATTCATAAAGAGTTTTGTTTCTTCTGGTGCTGTGAACAAGGGGATCTTACTTGAACCAGTTTTGCTATACCTTAGTAGGTAATGATACATGTGAAAGAAGCATCTTCTTATATATGTTTTCTGCATGAAATGTCTTATGCAGCTGTCACTTACGTTTGTGTAATTTGTTTACCCAGGGCTTTATCATATATATTGCTGTTGGCAGCCAAAGATCAAACGATTTTCAAACAGTCATCAGACATATTTATCATCAAGACACTAATAGCCTATCAGTCGATTTCAGATCCAACTGTTTATCGAAGAGACCATGCCCGTCTTATTCATATATGTGCAACTCCTTATAGGTGAATGCTTGATCCAGCTCATCAGCTGTGACACAGCTATGCATTTCCTGGCAGGGTCATTCCGTTTCTTTTCTACAAGGGCATGTATGTTCCTCTTTCTCCTTTCATTTTTTAGAAGAGCAACTTCATTATTATTTTGTTTTTGGGACAGGGAAGCTTCCAAATGTGAGGAAAGTTCATGCTTGAGGATGCTGTTAGACAAAAGAGATGCTTGGCTGGGTCCTTGGAACCCTGGCAGGTACTTAGCACTAAAATCATGGAACTTGTTCATATTTTTCTGTGGATCATTTTGTTATTTCTGGGGGTGTAACTTTATTTTCTCATTCATGGTATGGTTAATGATGTTCTGGGGGTGTAACTTTGTTTTATCAATCATGGTATGGTTATGATGTGCATGTCATAACAAATGTTGTCTCCTTCTGACTTGGTAATTATAATCCAATGTACATTTTATTGATTCATCTTGTTAATTGTTCAACCAGGGATTTGTTTGAGGATGAACTTCGCTCATTTCAAGGTGGAAAAGATGGTCTGGTACCATGTGTATGGGATAACGAGCTTCCGAGCTTTCCTAAGGTAAATAACTTTCATGAAGAGGTTGACTTTCTAGGAAAAATATGATTTGTTTGATGCCATACATCTTCAGAATCCATGAAGAGGTTTCCAATTTTTTCCCCATGTTTGATATCCGTTACTAATACATGTTGTTGATCATGAAGCCGGAAACTATTAGCAAAATGTTAGTAAATCAGAAGCTCCTCTGTTTTGGCAACATATTTGCTTCCGAGGTAAGTGAATATGGTTGATACGTTGGCCAAGTAGATATGGATGCATTGGTAGCTTGCAACTTAGTATGTCATTGTTCCTCTCAGGATATCGGGGGAATGCTCTCACTCCTAGAAATGGTTGAGCAGTGTCTAAGAGCTGGAAAGAAACAAGCATGGCATATAACCAGTGTTACAAACATATGTGTGGGCCTGCTATCTGGCCTGAAGGTGATCTGAATATTTAGACATTTTCAGTCTTGTCTGGAGTTTTACATGCCTTATATCTGCTTCTCTTGTTCTGGCCTTCCTCACAGACCTTGCTTGCTTTACGTCCTGAACCCTTACCAGTGGAAGTACTTGGTTTGGCACAGTCTATCTTTCAGGTTCTTCTCTATTTTTAATGCTATTTTGGTGCTGTTGCCTTTCTTTACCCTTTTCAGTGTTTCTTAGCTTAAGATGTTTACCTTGACAGAGCATTCTGGCTGAGGGTGACATCTGTGCTTCTCAACGCAGAGCATCTTCCGAAGGACTTGGTCTATTAGCTCGTCTAGGAAATGATGTGTTTACTGCCAGATTGGTTTGTTCCATTTGTATTTTTCATACCCTCCTGGTTCTAGGACAGATTTCTGAATTGCATCTAGTAGTGTCATGCAATAACTAGTGTTATTGAATGCCTAAGAACCTCAATTATTTCATGAGTGCCCATCCTCTGTTGTCATTTTAACTGGTGGTACATATCATTGTAGACAAGAGTTCTCCTTGGTGATATAAATTCAGCGGTAGATTCAAACTATGCTGGTTCAGTTGCTCTGTCACTTGGTTGCATTCATCGCAGGTAAGTTTGGGTGATGCAGCTTAGTATTTATCTTTCTTGCATGAACATTTCTTCCACAACTAGTGTTTACTTTCTTTCTCCCCTTCCCTCCAAAGAACAGAGCTTTGATGTTGGTAATTATGCTGAAAGTTTCAACTATAAATGCACCATAATTCTGATTGTCCATGAGCAGCATATCAAATTGATGTGCAAAGCAGTATTTAAGGTGAGTAAAGGTGTAACGGGAATAGCTGATTGTCTGATTATAATGCATTCTCGAAACTAAAATTATCTTCCTGCGCTTAGAGTGTCTGAGTATGCTGTTTGAGTAGTTTCGTGTTAGTTCTCGAAGTCCTCATTCTGTTAATCCTTCTTACAGTGCAGGGGGAATTGCATTGTCAAGTTTGGTTCCTGCTACTGTTAATTCACTTTCTTCTCTGGCTAAAAGTTCAAACACTGGCTTACAAATTTGGTCTTTGCATGGTCTGCTGTTGACTGTGGAGGCGGCTGGATTGTCCTATGTTTCTCATGTTCAGGTATCCATGTTCTCTAAATATGATACATCGGTGTTTCTGTGAGCATCACTTATCCACATTCTTTGATTATCATGGCTAACATCAGTTATCCATCTTCTGATTTATCGGATGTCAGAAGTATCTATTGAATAAAATGGTAAATGCTAGAACTTTCAAGCTTCAGCCAGCTGCTTATGGCTCTCTCTCTCGAGGATGTTACTTATCAAGAAACTAATCATCATGTTGGATCTAGTGGAAAAAGTTGAGATAGTAGCTTAGTTGGTTAGTTACTTGAACTCTCACCTTATTGGCGAGGGTTCGATTCCCCACATTGTAATCCCCTCCCCCATTCCCCTTCCCCTCCCCCCAAAAAATAAAAAAATAAATTAAAAAAAAAGAAGAAGAAGAAGGGACCATTGGCTATCAACAAACGTATTTTGTTAATTAATCCATTTAAGATTTACCTAGCTACCTTCATTCGGATACGCATCTATTGTTCAGTTTACTATTTTATTGCTGTGTTAGCCATAGCATTTGCATTTGTGTCATCATGAGATTTATAAGTGGACGATTATCCTTCCTCGTTTCTCCTCCTTTTGAAGCCTGATCAGGATGAATTCTTGATTCAGTAATTTTCTGGAGTTCACTGTTAGGTTTTTAAAGCTTCTCTGCCTGATATTTTAGTATTTCCATTTTTATTAGCCATTTTGATTTTCGATGTTCACATTGTGACAAAAGGTTGCTCTCTGATATGATAAGCAAGAAGGTCTAGATTTATTATTTGGCACCTCTAGGTTGTAATTCAACCTTTTGTTTAAGTCTGAAGTTTCCAATCTTCTTTTACTTTCAGGCAACACTTAGCCTTGCCATGGATATTCTGTTGTCAAATGAGATTGGTTCGACTAATCTGCAGCAGGCAGTGGGCCGCCTTATCAATGCTATTGTTGCTGTCCTTGGTCCTGAACTTTCCCCTGGCAGCATTTTTTTCTCGCGCTGTAAGGTTAGTCAATTTAATCTATAAGCTTAAACCTGTATAACTGATCTATCTAAGAGACGTCAGCAATACCTAAAGAAAACGGAAGTGCAAGAACTTCCTGAAGTTCACATGCATATGCCGGAAAGCTAGTTTTGTGTTAACAAACTCTCGAAAATTATGAAGTTTCTAGAATTGAGAAACGTTTACGTCATTTCTTTACTACCTTTTATTGGTCTCATATGTGCAACTAGCTACTAAGGGGTCGTTTGGTGTGAGGTATAGGGGATAAATAGTTCCGGGATAAAATGAAAGATTATTTTATCCCATGTTTGGTTGGAGGTATTAGTTAATACCGGGATAGCTTATCCCACCATTTACACCATAGTGATGGGATAAGTTATCCCATATGGATGGTGGGATAAGTTATCCCGGGATACCTATTTTCCAACCAAACGACCCCTAAGTATATTGTATTGATAAATGAAAGGATCGCACGGTGGTTAAGATTGCATCCTAAGTCTCTAGACATTCGTTAAATGGCAAAATGGTCCCATAGACCCTTGTACTTGTATGTGTTTGTATACTGAACCCTCCTACTCATCCCTTGCCAACTGAACCCTTAAACTCAATCAGAAAAAGTTTTTTAAACCCCTCTTAAACTCAATCAAAAAAAGATTTTTAAACCCCTTCTATTAGGTGAGTAACTCACTTGCCCTTAAATAGATGACATTTCAGATCCACGTCACATAAATTAATTCCATGTCATAATTATCTTCATGAACTATTTTTTAAAATTATTAATCAACAATTTTAAATAAAAAGCAAACTAATAAGTTAATTTTTTTTTAAAAAAATAAAATTCATATTTCTCTCACCTAGTAACCTTTCCTCCACCTCCCCGAACCCACACCACCTTCCCCAACCCACACCCACTGACACCACCATTCCCACAACCACCAATTCATATTTCTCTCACCTTCATCCACCTCACTGATTTTGTACTTCAAAATACGCAACCAAATACATCCAAAAAGAGCACCACCGTGCTCTATTTTCGTCCATTAACGGCGAGTTCCATCTCCGACGAAGTTCTGAACAACCACCCACCACCGGAAAAGCTCCGGTAAACATAACTAAACAGCCCTCCACTGTCCATTTCTCATCACAACGACAGCATACCTCATTTTCCCTTCCGCTCCTTTCTTTATTCTTCATCAAAATCCACTACCCGCTTCTTTCAATCTTCTTTTCAGACATCAATTGAAGTTTTTTGGTTGTGAAAAGTGGGGGAAAATGGAGGGGCGAGGTGTAGTTTCTTCTTCGGTTTGAGAAGATTTCTTAAAATGGAGGGGGCGGGGTGGGGGTAAAGGAACGGGGGTTGGTGGGCAAAGAAGAAAGGAATGTTACATTTCTTTCTCTTTTTTTAAAATAAGTTATTTTTAACTAAAATTTTTATGTGTTGGTGCTCTATTACTCTATATGCGTGAAATCACGCGTTTGTTCCCACTCACTTATTAAGTTGCCACCTAGAGTCGATCAACGGTCATAGGGGTTTAAAATATTGTTATTCATTAGGTTTAAAGATTCAGCTGATAAAAGGGTGAGTAGGAGGGTCCAGAATACGAACTCATACAAGTACAAGGGTCCAACAGACCATTTTGCCTTCGTCAAACTCATCATGTTTTTGAAGTTTCTCTATATGTAGTCAAATTTAACTGAGGCAAATATCGTATTGATAATGTACTATTTGTTATGAAATCAATATTTAAAATTTCAGTCATGTTCGGGTATATTTCATTGTGCTATTGAAATTAAAGATGTATGAAAGTCTCAACATTTGTGTGTGTTTGTGGTTAAAACTTTTAATTTATTAATATTTCACATCGTTTTTTTGAGTTTGAACTTCCATCAAACTATCAACTTTGAGGTTTATCTTTTTGTAATTTTATGGTTAGATTCATAAGTAAAAAAGAAAAAAAGGGCAGCCCGGTGCACTAAAGGTCCCGCTTCCGCAGGGTCTGGGGAAAGGTCTCACCTCAAGGGTGTATTGTATACAACCTTATTTTGAATTTTTATCCGAGGCTGTTTCCAAGACTTGAACTCGTGACCTCCTGGTCACATGGCAACAACTTTACCAGTTATCCCAAGGCTCCCCTTCGTTAAATTCATAAATATAAATGAAATACACCTGTTTAACTTTTTGTAGAAAAAGGTGGATGGATATTTTCAATTTGTTTGTCCTACTTTCCTTTTGGGTTCGTTCAAAAAGAATGTGTCCCTCCCTTTTTAGCAGCTGTTCAATTCCAACTTTCCACATGTCATGTTTAAGACCACTAAGAGTGAAGGGCATTTTGGTACATTTGAGATGTTTTTAATTCAATACCACAAGATTCAAAAATTTTCTTTACTTTCTTAAAATCCGTGCCAAGTCAAAATATAGGACAAAGTACTAAGAAATTAATACGGAGGGAGTAGATAATATTAATCATTAAGTATCATTACACAAGAACCTATATGTAATGATGACATTTTTATATCAAGTTTATTACATGAGCTCAAGTAGTAGTGTCAAATTTGGTTAGGGATATGATGGGTACATTTGATATGTAGGTTTTATTGTATTTAAAAGAACCACAAAAAATATGCTTAATTGCTTATAGACCCATGTCATATCTGATTAACATGGGTTGATAAAATGATGGCATCAGAGCTAATTCATCACTAGATGATATTTTAGACGTGATAGCTGATCTACATAACTTAAAATTACGCTTATTAAACTGGCTTAGTGATTTTTTATTTTTTTTTGATAAAGATATAGTGCAAGTATTTTATAGGATATATTATTTACCCATGAAAAAAAAGAGTGTATGTCCTCAAGTCCAAGGAATTTCTCTTGTAAGAACAATTTCCATCAAACTCTTATCAAGCGGTAAATACATTAAAAAGGGGGAACAATTTCTTTCTTAGCTGCATTTGTCTTATAACTATTCATTGTAGTCCAGTCTAGTATATAAATATTATGGGGTTTCTGCCATATCATCATTGTGCTAATTGAGATTTTGAGACTCAAAAATCTACTAGAAGTTGGAGCACTAGACAAAATGACTTATCATCATGCATTCTTTAAACATACGTAGAGGTCTTTAATTTGTCTTTTATTACAAGGAATTAGGAACAGTGTCTTCTTGTCACTGATCACTATCACTATTATGATAGCCATAACAATTTATCTCATGTATAAAATATTTTCCAGGGGTAACACATGCAACGAATAAATCTTCTACTCCATATTGGGTTTGCTAGCATATATGTCTTTCAATATTTTGAATTGGCTTTTTTACTTCAGTAGCAACAATAACAACAACAACAACCCCAGTGTATTCCCACATAGTGAGGTCTGGGGAGGGTAAGATGTACGCAGTCCATACCACTACCTCCGGGAGAAGTAGCAAGGCTGTTTCCGATAGACCCCCGGCTCAAGATAAGATAAGTCATCAAAAACGTACACAAAGCATGGAACAATATGGCATGACATAAATTCGCCACCTATAAGTAGTAAACAAAGAATAGTAAGCAATCGTAATGCAGCATAACAAGAATACTGCACCGGCCAAGTAAAGCTCTATCCTACCTACCGTAAAAGTCACTAGCCTTCTATCATAATACGCGTCCTCCAGATCTTCAGTAGCATGTGTTTACTTCAGTAGCACCAAATCTTTTTCGTTTACTAGATTTCTAATTTTACGTTTCCAGTTTCATTCTAATCATGTGTTATCCTTCAGTCTGTCATTGCAGAGGTCAGCTCCCGGCAAGAGACTGCAACACTTTATGAGTATGGAACTTGTTATTCATATATTTTGTCTCCTTTCTGAATCTATAAACCAAATAAGAAGCAATAACTTTGAGACCAGTGTGGTTTAGGTCTCAGAGGCACATGAAAGTTCATTTCACTTGCCCCAGCTTCAGCTAGCTTTGTAATATTCATGTTGATTTTCTTGAGTGTTTGGATTTTATTCTATTTTTCTTGTTAATTTGAAGGAATGTCCGATTCACTCAGCAGCTAGTTCTTTTTGCACCACAAGCTGTTACTGTGCATTACAATGTGCAAACACTGCTCCCAACTCTATCCTCAAGACAGGTATTGCTTTCTCTTACATGGAAAAAGTGGGTGGGGTTCTGGGAGTGACTCCTTCCTTAGATAATCGTGGTGAGTAATGAAACATCGGAATTTCATATTCAACAGCCAACACTGCGACGTTTAGCTCTATCCACTCTGAGGCATCTCATTGAAAAGGATCCAGTAAGTAATTTGACTGTATCTCTTATGTGTCATCCTGTGCTTTAGATATATTGATGCCTTAAGGCTAGGATTTGCAAGTTGTTAAGTACATGGACAGAACTAAAACTGTTTTTATGCTTTAAACCTCTTTGTTGTTTACTAAAAAGCAATGTTGTATACTAATCAAGATAGGCTAATATTTAAGGAACTGATTAATTGTTTAAAGTCTATTAACACAACGTATCTGTTCAAATTTATGTTAAACAGAAATGTGGTGTTATAGGCAACAACAACAACAACAAACCCAGTGTATTCCCACAAAGTGGGGTCTGGGGAGGGTAAAATGTATGCAGTCCATACCGCTACCTCCGAAGAAGTAGAGAGGTTGTTTCCGATAGACCCCTGTGGTGTTATAGGCATTAAAATATATTTCTTCAAAGGGTAGCCCGGAACACTGAAGCTCCCGCTATGCACAGGGTCCGAGGAAGGGCCGAACTGCAAGGGTTAGCCCTTCGCATATCGCGATCTTTAGTGCAGCGGGCTGCTCTTTGAAGTAGTATATTTTATTGGCTATACATCTCCATAAAGCCAAATACTTGAAAATCCTTCAAGAGCAAAACATCAACATCAAGTGGTGTTCAGATCCCTTTAGCCCTATCCAAAGTATGTATCCCATGTATGAAACTAAAAACACCAAGAGATTGCAAGTATTCATCAACGAAATCCGCAGAATATGTGAAAGGAATGAAAACTTTTGCATAGAACAAGGTTAATCTTCTTCTTCAAACTTTCATCTCCTCTTTTGGAGATACCCTTTACTTTCTCCTCAGCATATGGCTATTGAAGCACGCATTGTACATTCTCTTAGCGTCCTTAAATAGTCCTCTCAAGAATCCCATCAGGATTAGGAACATTTTTAATCAAAAGATACTTCTTTTTTCTGCTGAACTATGGTGCAGGTGTGACTGTTACTAGCACATATACGCTGGCCTTCTCTGCACCTTCTGGCCTCTGGGTATATTCTGGTGCAACTGCATTGTCATTCGTTGATCTTGATGCAGCCTTAGAACTTTACACTTTTGCTGCACAGCTTGAACTACCGCCGGAATTTGTGTTATTTTGCTTGTGCAGCTGCAGAAAGATATCAATGCAGCTGTGCTATTTTCGCCTCCTTTTTTTTCCTTCATTCATGACCATTTCTGGAGTAGAGTCAAGTATGTTATTTTACCAGGACCTATCCAAAGCAAGTAAAAGTGTGAGTAAATAAATAGCTACCTCAAGACAAGTAAACAATAAGAGATTTCAACTGAGTGATCGATATATAATCAACTTATCAACCTGCCTTTCCTTCTTCCTGCTCTTTCTACCAATCCACGTCCCTCCCTTCCAAATGCCTAATCCTTCAACTTTTCCCGTCTCAAAGCTGAGGCAACCTCTGCCTGCCTGCTTATCCCCGTCATTTCCGCATACCTGTATTCAGAAGAGCCCATTGACATCATCAGCCAAGTTAATATGCTTCCAACCATTTGGATCTTGGTTGAAATCCTGTTGTTCCTGTTGTTCCTGTTAGGGGGGCTGTACTGAGTACTTCTTATGACTTCTTTCATTGTTTTTGACATTCAACTGTCAAGAAAACTGCTCCCATTATTTTTTCTGCATGGAAAACACAACATGTGAAAATCATACTGCTAAGAACACACTCTTGAAATGAGAAATTTAATGTGTATTTGAGAAGATTTTATGAAGAATAATAAATATAGAAATTTCAGAAGATCTATTTTCAATTCACTCCTGTGGTTTCCAAATTCCGATTTGTATGCTTTGCACTATATCTTAATGCAGATGCTTGATTATATGCAGGGATCCATCATGAATGAACATATAGAAGATACATTGTTCCATATGCTGGATGAGGAAACTGATGCTGAGTAAGTTGATTATGCATACACAAGCTGGTCCTAAAGCTTATCTCCCTTGATTGTTCTCTAATTTGGTGATTGCTTCCTCTTTTTCTGTTTATTTGGGTTGGCTTTATTAGTTTTAGGTCTAGCATCTGGCAGTGTTTTTTTAGGATTTGAGTTATATATTCAGATTTGTCCTGAGCCGGGGCCCGGGGGTCTATTGGAAACAACCTCTCTACTTCGTCTGAGGTAGTGGTGTGGACTGCGTACACTTTCCCCTCCCAGATCCCACTTTGTGGCAATACATTGGGTATATTGTTGAGTTAGGATAATATAACCACAACAACAACAACAACAAACCCAGTGTATTCCCACTTAGTGGGGTCTGGGGGGGGTAAGATGTACGCAGTCCATACCTCTACCTCTGATGAAGTAGTGTAATTTATGAGAAAATTGTAGTTAAAGAAATAATAGTTGACTCCAAAGTATTGATAGTATCATAAACTGGGATTAAGGGATTAGCTATTTGAATGAGACTAGTTTTTTACCCCCATGAAAGCACTTGCTGTATTTCTTTTTTGTTGCTAGTTTGCCTGTCCGAGTGTTCTATACTAATCTACCTGGACAAATTTACATTTGTTTTTTTGTTTGCTATACCTTTTTGCTTTAATTGTCGTAACTCGTTGCCCTTTACCTGTAAGTTGATGCTCTCAAATTTTGTGTACTAATCTTGCGCCTTAGAGTTCGTCCAACTTTTGCAGGATTGGAAGCTTAGCACGGACCACAGTTATGCGATTGCTTTATGCATCATGTCCATCACGGCCATCACAATGGCTAACAATTTGCCGCAACATGGTAATTTCTTATCTGTATCGCCTACTGATTCTTGCAAACTGGCTGTCATTTTCCAGAACTAGTTAAGCTATCCTAAGGACCCATTTGGCCATAGATATACCAAGTAGTTTTTGGGGGGAAATTTGGCAAAAGTGTTTGGCCATACAATTTGTCATTATTTCACAAATATTTTTGGCAAATAATCCAAATTTCTAAAAACTAGAAAAAGCTAATTTTTGGGCCAAATTCTATTATTTAGAAACTTTTAAAAATTTAAACTTTACCCCAAACTTTTATACTAGTTTATAAAAATACCCCACAATTTATTAATCCCAACTAATATCTATTTGCCAACCAACCCCGTTAATAAACTTTTGTTATTTGACTCAAGTATGTAATAGTATTGTCGCATAGCACTTGTTAAAAGTACGTAAATACAAAAATTTGATGTTCCTTTGTGAGTTGAGGAAACTTCGGTAGCTCCTACGCTGATGTGTGAAATTGTTTATAGGCAGTTTGGAGGTTACAATTTATGAGTTTAATTTTTATCATAGAACATGTTCATTATACAATGATAATACAAAGTAATGGATAATTTTAATATTATTTAGAACTTATGCGTGTAAATATTTTCTCAAAAACTACAGCCAACATATGGTGAACCTTCAACCAAAAATGACTTGCCAAAAATATTTGAGAATCTATGGCCTAATGCTAGCTAAAAATTGGAAGAGTGCAGTCATCAGATGAAACCATTTTACATCCTTAAAATTAAGATAGATTGAACAGGGTAAATTGATTCTTCGAAACTCCTCTTTTAAATATTTATGATCTTATTGAAGGATTATGTAGCAAGTTAGATATTTGAGAATCTATGGCCAAACGCTAGCTAAAAAGTGGAAGAGTGCAGTCATCAGATGAAACCATTTTACATCCTTAAAATTAAGATAGATTGAACAGGGTAAATTGATTCTTCGAAACTCCTCTATTAAATATTTATGATCTTATTGAAGGATTATGTAGCAAGTTAGATCAGTTATCATATGACTATTTGTAATTCACAGCCATGTGTCAGGCATTTGTGCTCTCTGCAATCTATACCTTGCCTGTCTAGCATTTTTGTTTTCTGTCACATGGCGCGTTAAGCTTCCTTTCTTTTTTTTTCCTAGTGTTTTATGCTGGTGATCTAAATGCTTCACTGAAATTATTTATTGTGCCTAGATTTTGTCGTCATCCTCGAGAGTGATCAGCACAAGTGACAGTTCAGAGAATGATTCTTCAACTGGTCTGGATGGTAACACTAGACCAAATACTGGAGATGATGATGAGAACATGGTGTCGAGCTCCCAAAATCGAAACTTTCAAGGTCATGGGAGCAGTCGTCCCATTGTCTATCCTTCTAGGGACAAGCACCTTAGATATCGAACAAGAGTTTTTGCTGCAGAGTGAGTGTTGTTTCCTTGGTGTATCGTGATTGATGTTAAGCTTATTCCTCTCTCTGAGAAATTTTGGTTTTATGCTCCTCTCTTAGTCTCCTCGCACTGCAGCTCTCCTGTATGCCATTTGTAAGCATTTTCTTCTGACATCATCTCGATCTTCTTTGTTCCCTGCAACCCACTATTCGAATTAGCCTTTCAGAACTGTTTCTGCTCATTAACTTCATGAGTGTCTCAAGAGCTTGGATTGGTGTATGGATGCGATTGCATACCATGTTCTCCAGATCTGCAAGCTTATCTGCTCTCCAAATTACAATAAAAATAGAATCCTCTCTGAGTTCCATTTTTACATGCTGTCCCTGCTCATTTTCTCACTTTGTTATTTTTCTGTGAATGAATCTTTTTCTCATATATTAGTGCGCATCTTTTCTCCAAATTGCTTTGTCTTGTTAAGAAAATTGTTCTGTTCGTTGTTCTCTGACATAGTGTGTCCTTCTAAATAATCTGTTCTGGCTTTTAGGTGTTTGAGTCATCTTCCCGTAGCAGTTGGAAAGAATCCAGCACATTTTGACATAGCATTGGCAAGACAGCAGCCTTCCAGTGGATCGACTTCGAGAGACTGGTTGGTTCTTCAATTGCAAGAACTAGTTTCACTGGCTTACCAGGTACTAAACTTGATATCTACCTTTGTTGCACTGATGCTATTAAAATCAGCTTTGTTGAGGGAAATAAATTGGTTCTTTCACATCACCTCTTACAGATCAGCACAATTCAGTTTGAGAACATGCGGCCAGTTGGCGTGACCCTACTGAGTACTATTATTGACAAGGTACTGATTAAATGCTCATTCAATTTTTTGGTTAGACTTATTCACTTATGGTCATTTCAAATGCTATATCATTATTCTTTTGGCAATAGCCTGTAAGTTTGATGTTCAAGTTTTGATCATTTGTAAGTCCATATATAAACTACAACTATTTGATGCCTTTTATCTCTATAGGTGAGATTTAATATCTTAAATTATTAGTTAAGGCGTATAAGATATTTTGAAATGAATCTCCTAATTGAATGGACCATTACTAAACAACTAACAGTGCTGTACTTTCTCTTGCTTGAACAATCATCATTTATGCTGAAAAAGAAATAGATGGAATTTCAGGACAACACTTAATTTTATATATGGTACTAAAAGTTACCTTTTCTTTTGATGCCCCCAACCCCACCCGATCCACACTATGATAGAAATCAGATGCCCTCTAGAGGGTAACACTGAGATTGCCAGTTTCGATATACTGTGAAGAATGTGGAGAAAGAAGAGATTTGAGAAACGGATTGCTTGATTATTTCCTCAAGCATGTTAGGATTTAATTAGTTTTGGTAAGAGATCCAGAAAAGAAAAAAAAACTCATAATCCTTGATTACACATTTACAGGGATTATAAACATTTTCTTTTTACAAGGAATAGATTCTCACACATTAACGTTCTTAACACTTGTCTTCATGTTGGAGCGTACGTATTGTATGCACCTAATTTATCACGAATATTCGTGATTTTGGAGTCCCAGTGATTTGTAGGAACGTCTACAAATTTGATCAGTGGAGTTGACGAAGCCAGTCAGTATGCACCTTATTTTTTATGCTGAACAAAATAACATACTTTTACATTTTTGGTTTCTTTCACGGAACATTGGGTTCAAAGAAATGTGTGTTACAGTTTGATTTCATATATCAACTTCATGCTGTTGCTATAAATTTCAGTTTGGAACATTGGACCCTGAGCTTCCTGGTCATCTTCTTCTTGAACAGTATCAGGTAAGTCCTTGGATCATTCTTTCAGTTTATCCTGCTTAGAAACTAGGATGTTCCTAATAATCCTAAATAACCTAGTTTAAAGGCGTAATTTAAAATGAAGCAAAATCCTTACTGATATTAGCTCAACTAAGCTAGTTATGTCACTACCATTCAGGCCCAATTGGTTTCTGCAGTTCGAACTGCATTGGACTTGTCCTCCGGCCCCATCTTATTGGAAGCAGGCTTGCAGCTTGCCACAAAGGTTGTTGAATACTGAGATGCATCTTGTGGTGTAATTTAGTTGATGCAAGTTTAAACAGGGATCATGTGTGAATATTGCAGATATTGACATGTAAAATTGTTAGTCGGGATCAACTTGCTGTAAAACGGATATTTTCATTAATTTCACGTCCTCTAAATGAATTCAATGACCTTTACTATCCATCCTTTGCAGAATGGGTCTCATGCAAGGTTGGTTCGCTCACATCCAAAATATTTAAAATTTCTTTAGGTAAACCTATTTTCTCTTATCTCTAACCTATTTTCCAATGTATTTTCCAGATCAAAGTGAGACTTCTTACAGCACATGCCTCTCTGAAATGTTACACCTTTGCATTCTTGAAAAATCAACGAAAGGAGATTTCTGATGAATATTTAGCTTTATTGCCTCTTTTCTCTGAGAGTTCAAAAATGCTTGGAATTTACTGGCTCTGTCTTCTGAAGGACTACGGCTATATTAGGACTCAGTCATTTCCTAAAGAAAATGTGAGCTCATAGTTTGATATATGTTTCTTTCTTCAATAACTGTTTCTTCTTTCACTCCTAAGGAAGTAGGACTCTAAGTAGTTTCTCTCTTTTCTAATTCTGACAATTTCTTTTCCATGTTCCAATATGCACTACATGCAGTGGAAACCATTTCTTGATGGGATTCAGTCTACACTAGTTTCAACAAAGTTGCTAGCATGTATGGAAGAAGCTTGGCCCCTGATCGTGCAAGCTGTGGCATTAGATGCAGTTCCTTTGAACACTTGCATAAAAGGATCCACAGAAACTGAAAACCAGTCTATTACAGACTTAATTTCTGGTTACAGCATGGTTGAATTGGGTTCAGAAGAATTTCGATTTTTGTGGGGCTTTGCTCTTCTTCTTCTATTTCAGGGGCAAGATTCTGTTCCTGGTGAATCTAGGCAACATGTTGGTTCTGTCAATACCATATTATGTGGTGGCAATGTTAGTGATGAAGTAAAGTCAATTGCTTTGGAGTTTTGTGAAGTTGCTCTGCCTGTTTTTGAAGGCCTGTTAGCGGAGAGATTCTTTAGTGTAGGATTTCTCACTATGGATTCCTGTCAAGAACTGCTGCAGGTACCTACAGTGTCTTGTTATTCTTGCTAAGTCACTCTAAATTAATTTGGTTGTCTGTCTGATTCATATTATGGATATCACATCTCTTTATATTCTTGCATGTTCATTTTAAGGTTCTGTGGACATCATATGGATGATCAACTATGCAAAACCTAACATAGATTGAATTTATTGCCAATGATCGATTGGTTTCTTCTTGGAGACTATCCATGTTGTGATTCTTCAGTTTTTGACATTCTAATTCTGAACCTATCAACCTTGAAATGCAAACTTCTGGGATTGAATCTTGAAATTTTCTGACGTGTGTTTTATTTGTGGCTTTGTGCAAATTGCTTACTTGGTAATGAGTAATAAAACTTATAACCAATTAGTTGTGTGGTATTATGGAGCCATCAGAGCTATCATTTGGATATTTCCCACCCATTGTTATGAAGCTAGAGAGTATACTTTACTAGAAGAAGCCTGCCAAAATTCTCCTTCAATTTCATTTTATCGTCATTTTCTGATGCAGTTTTTTTTTTTTTTTTT